>NC_053024.1:344366138-344416220 GCF_003073215.2 Triticum urartu | reverse complement strand
AGCTCGTACTCTCTCAAGTTCAGAAAAATCATGGTGACTAAAAACTTGTTCTACTTCAAGCTCCCAAGCTAGATAAATAGCAGGATTAAATCTACCCTCAAATGATGGTAAAGAGATGACCTGACCATATGCTTGTGTGTGTTGTCCCAACTCTCGTGATGGTGAAGATGTGTCCGTCGTCCAAGAACTTCTATCTCTGGAACCTGTCATGATTAGTAGAAACAAGAACCAAAATTCGAGAATAATGTTCCTATGAACTACTAGGATGTGGTTGTAAAGTGCTCACAGTAAAGCAAATATCAATATCTTACAAGTTCTGACCATGCAGCAGGTGGTGAGAGGCAACTAGCGGTGTCAAATAACTCCGAAGATTGTGTAAAGCGATTGCCAGGGGAACATGCGTATACACGGTGTAGAAATATGTGGAGCTGGGTTGGCTATATATGGTAGCAAAAGATTAGCAATAATCAATTTAGAGATGCAATGTTGAATAAACGCTCAACAACGGTACAATGCTGGTCCTAGGCTAGACCGAAATAGAGACGCGAGCCTAGAACACTAATGAGGTCACGTCGTAGCACAACTAGCATCAATGAAGGATACTAAGTAGCTCTGGATAGCAAGATATAAGTGAAGATCACAACGGCAGTAAAGATAATGATGTGAAACAACAGCCAAGCAGGATATATCAACAACTTTGTCTCCAACTTTCCTCTGAAAAAGTTTGTGCCGATTTTTTTTCAAGAATGGTATTGACTCAAGCTTTCAAACACAAAAGGAATCACTCAATTCCGAGTTGATATGAGGAGTCAAAAAATTCGAAAACTGTCCTGAAAAACTGGAATAAACTGTGTTCATGAACTTCGGAGGGCAAAAAGACCTATTTAGAAGCCGATTTTGAGGTGCCAAATATTGAACTAGCTTCTCCAACTATTTAAATGCGGCTCGTCGCTAGCTTTCATTCGAGTACTCGCGGAGGCAAAACGGACTTCGTATGAGGAAGTTATGCCTGTTTTACTGAACAATGCACAAAACAGATTCCAATCCGAATTCAACTACGAGATTGAGTCTAAAAAGATCCGAATTTTGTTTTTTTTTCTTCTCTCTTTTTTTTCCTCACACTTTTTTTTCTTTCTCTCCTTTTTTTTCTCTGACTTTTTTTTCTCTTTTTTTTTCTCTTTTTTCTCTCGTTTTTTTTCTCTCTTTTTTTCTCCCTCTTTCCAAAACAAACTAGATAAGATGCAGATTGGATCAAGTGAAGATGTGAACGATCTCAACTATTATTATGACAATGAATGGTGGGTAGCACGTGGTGGAAATTGATGGATGGATGATGGACAACGGAAGAGATAATGATGCAGCGGTGGCGTGACTAATGTGAACAGAACTCGAAACTCTAAACGAACTAGACACTAAGACCAGCAACTCGACACGACGATGCAACCGATAATTCAACTATGCAAGCAATGAAAAGAAAATTGCAAAGGCTCAGACTGGCATGGACCAAGGATGAATAGATCTAACTCTTTTTTTTGGCTTTTTCTTGGACAATAGGTAAGAAAATAAATCTAATCTAGGAAAACTGGAAATTCTCACCGAGCAACCTGAAAACTGATACCACTTGATAGAGGCAAAGGTGTCCCGATGTTTCGATGAGATGGTGGCTATCGTTTTCTGTAGGAGTCGACCTTGACGATCCGACTACGAACGTGCGAGACGTCGCGCCTTAGCAATCGCTAAACCAACTTCCGAGGGGTTATTGACCACACCGGAGCACGATCAACCTGACCACGAGGGCCTGTTTCCTGCGAGCAAACGAAGAACAAGCAAGAAACTGAGATTGCAATCTGGATATTGCGAATATAAGATGAAAGCTTTATTGATCAAGGTGGGGTTCTGTGACGTCTTGGTCTGGTCGTTGGACACAAACGAAGTACGCGAAGTTGCAGCTATGGCGAACTTTTAATCTAAACAAAACCCAAGGAAAAAGCTACTAGATGGATCTACTTATATAGGAGTAAGGGGTGGCGGCCAAGGAGGTGGGAGGACGTCCCAAGGCAGCCTAAAACTGACCCTAGGTCGTACAAGGCTCATGGGCCCAAGTGGAGGTGATGCAACACCTTTGGGCTTGTAGTTTGACTCGGATTCTGCTGCAATGTCAGATTGTTTCGTCTGTAACTCAACGCTCCGGACGAATTTGAAGGTGAATCCAATTGGGTTGGAAAGAGCACGAAATCTAGTTTCCAACAAAAAGAAGAATCACCCAATTCGGAGTCCGTATGAAAAAGTTGTTGGCGTTTTGAGTCAGGTATGTCTGTGCAGTCCGAATCTGAATCCAGAACGTGAAAGACTTAGACTCTATCTTCTCTTGGCCCAAAAGTGACGTGAGAGGACTTTTTGAACACAACATAAACTTCTCCTTTTCCCTTATCTTCATATGTGGATTGTACAAATGTCCCATACACCTGCAATTAGACAAAACACAAAAGTGTGTGAAGTATTTTTGTTCTGGATAACATAAATAGATTATTGAATAGTTTGCATTAGAAATCACCTGAAAAATATGCATGTATGCAATATTTTTGGTCGTATCCAAGGTAGTCATGTTCTCATCAAGGAGCGCCATTCAAATAAGGAACATGCTTCTTTTCATTTGATGTATGTTTCATCACTTGTTAGTCACCCTCGTTTCCACCTTTTTGTGCAAACAGAGATATACGTTTTACGCTTGATCTTAGTTGAACTGCACAAATGATATCCAAATTATAGTTGAACATTCCACGAGCTTCACAAGCAACCTTGACGTCGCTCAATTTTATTGCAACTAATGAAGAATAAGATGCTAGCTCATGGGACATCACTTCATTTTAGGTGAACTACACTAAAAGGTCCCATGAATTGAATCATCCATGTTGGTGACTGGTGTCATCCCTTCTATGATGGCGTTGACTGCAAACATGGTTCCCATCATGAGGTATGCTCCTTTTTGGTCCGACCATTTGCCAAAGATCCTGCATGTTGAGTCTACTCTTGTGCTACTGTTTTTGGCACTACCATGATAAAGTAGTAATGTTATTATTTTGCACCTTAATCTAGTGGCACTATTAATTTGAGGCAATGTTTTGGCATGGCTAGTGCCACTTATTTTTTTATATTTCGAAAGAGGGGGTTTCCTCCGATTTCGTTAAAGTAACCCAACCATAGAGAACCATTATCCGACAACATATCAGTGTAAACGGGTAGTTATGCAACTACTACTAGAACAGACTGAGTACTAGCAGGAGACAAGTTCACCACATAAGCTAGGCAGGTAGGGGGACGCAGCACCAGCTCGACCAAGTTTGGATTACAACCCAAATGCTACCACAGAAACATCAGGGGGGAAGATAGGGACTGAAAGAGCCATCTTCAGCATCCCAGTCTAAGCACTATCGGCCTCCATCCTTGCGAGGCATGGTACACCTCACTTGCTACCTGCTCGTCCCTGGTGCCACAGATAAAATGAAGTAATAATATAGTTAAAATAGAGCAAGTGTCCTCTCTATCATTTCATTTCCAATGTAGGTAAAGAAAGTGCTTCTCTTTGTTAGTATATGTTTCATCAACTAGTCACATTATTAATGTTTAAGTGTTTCTGCAAACTGGGGTGCTTAATTTTAGTTGATCTGCACAAAAATAGAGATTGGAATGTCTCAAGGCCCCTCCTTGTACTACAGTTGTACACTGATGTTCATCACTGGCAGAAGGTGTATCGGGGAGAATTGGGTCGATTTATAGTATGAGGCCTACCGTATGAGGCATCGCAGGGCCCATCTCGCCCTCGCAGCATGGCATACTATGATACTATCATAATTTTTTCTTCTATTTATTAGTGTATGTTTCATCGACTAGTGCCACTATAATGTAATCACACTTTTTCATTATCTATGCAAACAGGGTTATTCAGCTGCGTTTTGGTGGAACTGCACAAATGTACGGATGGAACCGACATATATGCAGAGTGCGAGGGTGCCAATTAAAAATTACCAACACCAACCATGCTCCATCTAAGCATTGGCATCCACCACCACCAGTGGGATGTGTGGCGCTCTCTGTGGACGGATCTTTCTCAGCAGAAATCCTCTAACCAAATACTAGTAGCTTATGTTGGCACTTTTCTAGGGACTACTCTTTTCTAAAAGAAGCACCAATATATTTTTCTTAATTTGTACATAGTGTCGCAACTTTTTTGGTCCAGAGCTATCACTGGTACAACGACATGCTATACAAACGGTTTTTAACCCCTTTCCACGACGGCATTTGGAACTGTCGCCAAGTGAGTGTGGGTGATAGGGGGGTCCTTCCCACATGACCCAGAAACCGTCGAGGATAGGCCCTCCTGGGACACTGATAGAGGCTAAGGTGTCCCGATGTTTCGATGAGATGGTGGCTATCGTTTTCTGTGGGAGTCGACCTTGACGATCCGACTACGAACGTGCGAGACGTCGCGCCTTAGCAATCGCTAAACCAACTTCCGAGGGTTATTGACCACGCCGGAGCACGAT
The DNA here is from genome assembly GCF_003073215.2 of Triticum urartu. Taxonomy (NCBI): domain Eukaryota; kingdom Viridiplantae; phylum Streptophyta; class Magnoliopsida; order Poales; family Poaceae; genus Triticum; species Triticum urartu. Next base: position 344,411,676 of record NC_053024.1, on the reverse strand, counting down.
CAACCTGACCACGAGGGTCTGTTTCCTGCGAGCAAACGAAGAACAAGCAAGAAACTGAGATTGCAATCGGGATATTGCGAATATAAGATGAACGCTTTATTGATCAAGGTGGGGTTCTGTGACGTCTTGGTCTGGTCGTTGGACACAAACGAAGTACGCGAAGTTGCAGCTATGGCGAACTTTTAATCTAAACAAAACCCAAAGTCTAAACGACGCCCTAAGGGCTGTATATATGGAGGAAGAGGGGGGAATTTCGTGGCCCTTGAGGGTGGGGTCCGAAACCAACCCTAACTCTTGTTTCCCCACACATACGGACTCTAAAAATAGCCTATACTTAAGTATTTCGAAATTACATGGGCCTGGCCCATTAATAAGGTGACGCAGCACCTAGAATAGCCTATGGACGAATATTATGAAGTGGCATATTGTATATTTCGTCCAAGCCTTCATGCACTCCTTATGGCGGCTTCAAAGTCCTGAAATCATCACTTGTAACTCCGTTCTTGATCCCCTTGCGCATGCCATCAACTCCATGCGTGTTCTTGCTCCAATGTTCATCCTTCTCCAAGCTAGGCCCTTCATTTGTAAGCAAAACAAATGTATCCAATTTAGGCAGCATCATAATCTCATGAACATTAGAATCATTACCAAGAAACGAAAGTACCTGGTAATTTAATTGGCGTGCGCGAGCTCTAGTAATTGGTCCAGTATATGTAACAGTAGGGGTTGTGGGTGTAACAATGGTATTGATGTCCTCGTCAGACACCAAATGAGCTCGTGTGCGATCGGGCGAGGAATCGAAACCCAATCATTTCCGTAGGTATGTACATCCCACACGATGAATCTTAGAAAAACATTTCCGTAGGTATGTACATCCCACACGGTGAATCTTAGAAAAACATTTCCGTAGGTATGTATATCACGCATAGTTCTTTGTGTGGAAACGTTTATGCAAGGTGGCCCAACGCAAACAGTTCGCTGCCGGAAGCCATGTGTGATTTTTAGTAGATCAAACACACCTACTTTCTAGAAACCGTGCAGGTTGTTTGAGTTCATTGCCCACGGCGCTGTCTGAGTAACCGTCTGCATTAGAAAACCCTAATAAGCAGGGTAATTAGCCTATTAGTGATAATCCATGTACTAATCAAATTGATATTTCTTATAAAACACACCCGATATTTCATATCCATATAACAGCAACCAAGATTTCATAATCGAATTACATCAGATAGCTTCGGCACTCAGTTACGCCATTTCTCAATAGCACCAAGTTTCACATGCAGCATCAAAAACCTTTGGAAAGTAGCATCATACACGGTAAATAGACAGATGAATCTCATCTGGGAAACTGCAGAAGCGGAAGGCAAATATTGAGCCTTTAGTGATGTTGAATGTCCTTGCAATTTTAGGCCAGTGGCTATGGTTAATTGCCATCCCAACCTTCATCCTCTTCCGCAAGACTTCAATATTGTACCGTGGGTGTTGAATGAATACCTTCCTCGCCTCTTGACCATGCAGGTGGTTTGAGAGGTAATCATCGGTGAACTGCTTTGAAAAGTACTGAAAACAAAGATATGCATAAATTGCTGTTATAAATTTTGAAATGGCGGAAGGGGTAAAACAAGGTAAAAGAGTTAGTACCATGCTATAGTTGACTGATGTCTTCTTCATTGTGCAAACAAAAGATCTTGTTGTTATTCGTCGAAAGTTTCTTCATCCTTACAATCTTTCTGAGTTTCTTGACTTGACTAATATTCATGGACATCTCATTTCCCCATATCCAAAATGGGTCGAACAGTGGGTCTAAGCCTCTGACAGCAGGACCTACATGTGCAAGACCAAATTGTAAGAAACCTAAATATTAGAATTATTCCTGCAACTGCACAATAATGTGCTATTAGCCAATGGACCATGCTTGAACAAACCTCGATGGTAAAACGCAGTGTCTCCCATTGTTTCCCTGCAACACACATAAGCAAGATCAGGTTAACTGAGAGTTGCCATACTACCAGTAGAATATGTATTGAGTACAACCAAATTCGATTGGTGTCACATGCATAACAATACAAAATTGTACCCACAACAAATGAAAATCAAATTGCAGAACTGAACCAAACAGTTAAATGGATAGCAGATCAAATGAACCAAAATAGTTAAGTGAACACGACATTGCAGAATAGAAACATGTACTAGAAGATAAGACAGTTAACAAAATAAAGAATGCTTGAGAACAGTACTACAAAATGTAGCAACTGTTTGACCAAAGTGTTAGTTGAACATTACATTTCAGAGGACCAAACTGTTAACTGAACATCAGATTGCATATTAACATTATAGAGGACAAATCACTAGAAGGCACTGGTGGTGCCCTCGAGAAAACAACATGAACTGTATTTTAAAGTAGACAACAATGTGGCCGTGTCGACGGTGGCCTCGAAGAGGAGGTGCTCCTCCAAGATCTGGCGATTGGCACGCATGGCAGCCATAGCGACCTTGTGCGCGCGTGCAGCCGCATGCTACTGAGCTCCATGTTATACTGCGTGCAAAATGGTTGTGGGTGGCGCTTAATTGGAGGAGGGGGACAGTGATTTCGGTGGACGGTGTCACGCCGTTGGTCGGGGCATGTGGGACGGGAAAGGAGGAGGATGGTGTGGGTGGGGTGTGGATTACCTGACCATGTCGACGAGGCCACGCAGCAAGAAGAACGATCGGCGGTGAGGAGGCCGCACAGCAAGAACAAGGGTCGTTGGCGAGAAGGCGGCGCTGCAAGAACAAGGGTCGCTGGTGAGGAGGCAGCACTTCAAGAAGAAGGGTAGCCGGCGAGGAGGAGGCACTGCAAGAAGAAGGGTCGCTAGAGAGGAGGCTGAGCTGCCAGTGAGCAGCAGTGAAGGTTTGAACATGGAAAGCAAGGAGAAACAGTGGAAATGTGGCTTTTGGTGGGAGGGCGGGGGCGGGGAGATTGATATTTCCGTGGTGGCAAAAAAATTTCGCTTGGTGCCGTGAGAAACTGGCGCGCAAGTGTGGTTCTAGCGGGGGCGGTGGACTGCAGATTACGAAGCTTCCTGCGTAAGCCAGACAAGACGGTGCGCCAAGATATTTTACATCGCATCCCACACGATTCTTTCTAGTAAACTATTAGTGGTATACCTGATTTTTTCATTATGTTTTGAAAGACAAAATGGTGTTATAGAGGGAAAGGATGGTGTTTGAATTGCTAGAACATTTACGTACAGTGAACATGCAACTACTACATGAGTTTCGTGTTTAAATTGAGTTTTGGGGCATTTAATGTGCATAATTCAAATTTGAACTACAAGCACATGCTCTAGTGCACCAAAGTTTGTTGAAAAATCACATGTGTGTCTTTGGGTGAATTTATAGGTCGCATGCAAGAAATGGGAATGAAATTCAAACATGTCGGCGTCGTGGCTCGGCCTGAAAGATTGAGAAACTTGGTTTTTTAATTCCTATAAATCCAAAACATGCCTGAAAATCATGAAACTTGGCATGGTGTCATGACATGGCACCAACATGCTGCGCTAAATATTTTGGCCAAATTGGGACAAGCTTTGGTGTAAGCTTCTTGCAAACCGGAGCTTCCCTTAAGAAGGCTCGTGTTTCTGAGAGGGAACGTGTCACTTCCGCGTGCGAAACGACATACGTACACTGCCTTCTCCCGCCTAAAGTTTTTTTACACAGATTAGACCAAATAGAAGTATCGTGCTAAATTTTGGAATTATTTCGGGTTCAGTTGGCCTTTTTTATACATTAATTGAGTTTCTGTGCATTTAATGTGCATAATTCAAATTTGAACTACAAGCACATGCTCCAGTGCACCAAAGTTGGTTGAAAAATCACATGTATGTCTTTGGGTGAATTTATAGATCCAATGCAAGAAATGGGAATGAAATTCTAACATTTGGGCGTCGTGGCTCGGTCGAAAAGATTGAGAAACTTGGTTTTCTAATTACTGTAAATCCAAAACACGCCTGAAAATCATGAAACTTGGCATGGTGTCATGACATGGCACCAACATGCTGCAATAATTTTTTTGGCCAAATTGGGACAAGCTTTCGTGTAAGCTTCTTGCAAACTGGAGCTTTCCTCAAGAAGGCTCGTGGTTCCGAGAGGGAACGTGTCAACTCCGTGTGCGAAACGACATACGTACAATGCCTTCTCCCGCCTTAATTTTTTTACATAGGCATATTAGACCAAATAGAAGTATCATGGTAAATTTTGGAATTATTCCGGGTTTCATTTGGCCTTTTATACATTAATAGCGTTTCTGGGCATTTAATGTGCATAATTCAAATTTGCACTACAAGCACATGCTCCAGTGCACCAAAGTTGGTTGAAAAATCACCAGTGTGTCCTTGGCTGAATTTCTAGGTCCCATGCAAGAAATGGGAATGAAATTCAAACATATGGGCGTCGTGGCTCGGCCGGGAAGATTGATAAACTTGGTTTTTTAATTCCTGTAAATCCAAAACACGCCTGAAAATCATGAAACATGGCATGGTGTCATGACATGGCACCAACATGCTGTGGTAATTTTTCTGTCTGATTTACGAAGGCGCACACATAAACAGTTAACAAAGTCATTTTGGAACAAGTGCTGTCACGTTACAAATCGGAAACACAAGTATTATTGAAGCAGTAGGCATTCTACTTACCAATTACATGCCGCCACACGTCCCCTTTTTTATTGGCTAGGAGGTGTCGTGCGGGGTACTGATAACCCACAAGTATAGGGGATCGCAACAGTTTTCGAGGGTAGAGTATTCAACCCAAATTTATTGATTCGACACAAGGGGAGCCAAAGAATATTCTCAAGTATTCGCAGCTGAGTTGTCAATTCAACCACACCTAGAAACTTAATATCTGCAGCAAAGTGTTTAGTAGCAAAGTAATATGATAGTGGTGATAACGGTAACAAAAGGTAACGGTAGTAAAAGCAATGTTTTTGGTATTTTGTAGTGATGATAGCAATAGCAACGGAACAGTAAATAAGCGGAGAACAATATATGGAAAGCTCGTAGGCAATGGATCAGTGATGGAGAATTATGCCGGATGCGGTTCATCATGTAACAGCCATAACCTAGGGTGACACAGAACTAGCTCCAGTTCATTGATATAATGTAGGCATGCATTCCGAACATAGTCATACGTGCTTATGGAAAAGAACTTGCATGACATCTTTTGTCCTACCCTCCCGTGGCAGCGGGGTCCTTACGGAAACTAAGGGATATTAAGGCCTCCTTTTAATAGAGAACCGAAACAAAGCATTAACACATGGTGAATACATGAACTCCTCAAACTACGATCATCACCAGTAAGTATCCCGATTATTGTCACTTCGGGGTTAACGGATCATAACACATAATAGGTGACTATAGACTTGCAAGATAGGATCAAGAACACTCATATATTGATGAAAACATAATAGGTTCAGATCTGAAATCATGGCACTCGGGCCCTAGTGACAAGCATTAAGCATAGCAAAGTCATAGCAACATCAATCTCAGAACATAGTGGACACTAGGGATCAAACCCTAACAAAACTAACTCGATTACATGATAGATCCCATCCAACCCATCACCGTCCAGCAAGCCTATGATGTAATTACTCACTCACGGCGGTGAGCATCATGAAATTGGTGATGGAGGATGGTTAATGATGATGATGGCGATGGATTCCCCTCTCCGGAGCCTCGAACGGACTCCAGATCAGCCCTCCCGAGAGGTTTTAGGGCTTGGCGGCGGCTCCGTATCGTAAAACGCGATGATTTCTTCTCTCGTATTTTTTTTCTCATCGAAACTCGATATATGGAGGTGGAGTTGGAGTCGGAGACGCAACAGCGGCCCACGAGGTAGGGGGCGCGCCCCCACCCTCGTGGCAAGATGGTGGGCCCCCTGGCCTTCATCTTTGGCAGGTATTTTTCTTATTTTCTGAAAAGTGCCTCCGTGAAGTTTCAGGTCATTCCAAGAATGTTTGCTCCTGCACATAAATAACACCATGGTAGTTCTGCTGAAAACAGCGTCAGTCCGAGTTAGTTCCATTCAAATCATGCAAGTTTGAGTCCAAAACAAGGGCAAAAGTGTTTGGAAAAGTAGATACGTTGGAGACGTATCAACTCCCCCAAGCTTAAACCTTTGCTTGTCCTCAAGCAATTCACTTGACAAACTGAAAGTGATAAAGAAAAACTTTTACAAACTCTGTTTGCTCTTGTTGTTGTAAATATGTAAAGCCAACATTCATGTTTTCAGCAAAGATTATAACTAACCACATTTGCAATAACGCATAGGTCTCAAGTTACTCATATCAATAGCATAATCAACTAGCGAGCCATAATAATAAAACTCGGATGACAACACTTTCTCAAAATAATCATAATATGATATAACAAGGTGGTATCTCGCTAGCCCTTTCTGAGACCGCAAAACATAAATGCAGAGCACCTTTAAAGACCAAGGACTGACTAGACATTGTAATTCATGGTAAAAGAGATCCAGTCAAGTCATACTCAATGTAAACTAACAGTAATGAATGCAAATGACAGCGGTGCTCTCCAACTGGTGCTTTTTGATAAGAGGATGATGACTCAGCATAAAAGTAAATAGATAGGCCCTTCGCAGAGGGAAGCGGGGATTTGTAGAGGTGCCAAAGCTCGCTTTTGAAACAGAGGTGAATAATATTTTGAGGGGTATACTTTCATTGTCAACATAAAAACCAAGAGATGGTGATATCTTCCATGCTACACACATTATAGGCGGTTCCCAAACAGAATGGTAAAGTTTATACTCCCCCTTCCACCAACAAGCATCAATCCACGGCTTGCTCGAAACAACGAGTGCCTCCAACTAACAAGAGTCCCAGGGGGAGTTTTGTTTGCAATTATTTTGATTTAGTTTGCATAGAGCATGGGACTGGGCATCCCGGTGACCAGCCATTTATCTCGCGAGTGAGGAGCGGAGTCCGCTCCTCTTGAGAATAACCCTCCTAACATGGAAGATACAGACATCCCTAGTTGATACATGAGCTATTCGAGCATACAAAACAGGATATTTATTTGAAGGTTTAGAGTTTGGCACATACAAATTTACTTGGAACGGCAGGTAGATACCATATATAGGTAGGTATAGTGGACTCATGTGGAATAACTTTGGGGTTTAAGGGATTGGATGCACAAGCAATATTCCCGCTTAGTACAAGTGAAGGCTATCAAAAGACTGGGAAGCGACCAGCTAGAGAGCGACAACAGTCATGAACATGCATTAAAATTAATCAACACCGAGTGCAAGCATGAGTAGGATATAATCCACCATGAACATAAATATCATGAAGGCTATGTTGATTTTGTTTCAACTACATGCATGAAAATGTGCCAAGTCAAGTCACTTAAATCATTCAGAGGAGGATGCCACCCTATCATACCACATCATAACCATTTCAATAGCATGTTGGCATGCAAGGTATACCATTATAACTCATAGCTAATCAAGCATGGCACAAGAAACTATGATCTCTAGTTGTCATTGCAAACATGTTTATTCATAATAGGCTGATTCAGGAACGATGACCTAATCATATTTACAAAAACAAAACAGGTCGAGTTCATACCAACTTTTCTCATGTCAGCCAGTCCATCATATGTCGTCATATTTGCCTTTCACTTGCATGACCGAACGATGTGAATAATAATAATAGTGCACGTGCATTGGACTAAGCTGGAATCTGCAGGCATTCAATAAACAGGAGAAGACAAGGCAATATGGGCTCTTTTGTCAGATCAACAATAATGCATATAAGAGCCACTTCAACAATTTAATCATGGTCTTCTCCTATCGACCCCCAAATAAAAGAAAAGAAATAAAACTATTTACACGGGAAAGCTCCCAACAAGCAAAAGAAGAACAGGAAATCTTTTTGGGTTTTCTTTTTAATTACTACTACAAGCATGGAAACTAAACTAATTAAAAGCTACAACTAATTTTTTTGGTTTTTCTTAAGGTTTATTAAACACACAAGAAGAAAGCATAAAAAAGGAAAATAAACTAGCATGGATGATACAATGAAAAAGTATGAGCACCGACATCTAGCAATGAGTGTGTGAACATGAATGTAATGTCGGTGAGAAACACGTACTCCCCCAAGCTTAGGCTTTTGGCCTAAGTTGGTCTATGGCCACGGCTGGCCTGGCGGATATCCATAATAATAGTTGGGGTCGTACTGTGATGCATAAGATGAAGACTCCGATTTCCACTGGCTGACAATCATCTCCAGATCCCACTGGTAATTAGACTATCGTGAAGGATCAGATTGTGGTTCCGGCTCTGGCTCCTCGGCTGGTGCAGGGTTCCGGTAAGCGTGGATAGCCGTCAACAGAATAAGGTACGTGCCTACAGTCAAATCAAACAAAGAAGGAGCAGGCAAGGTAATAGTCTCAGGATGATGTTTATTAAAGAACAATTGATATTTAAGCTCTCCTTCCCTATTCTTAACAATAAAATCATGTGCTACCATACTTTTATAATCTAGATAAACACGGGGCAGCACTTTTTCTTCCTTCTCAACATGCCTAATAGGTATGTTAAAATGTGCAGCTAGGCGTGTAGCATAGATGCCTCCAAAGATAGGGCCCTTGGTACGGTTCAGACTTAACTGTTTGGCAATAATGCTGCCCATACTAAAAGAGTTATCACCGTATAAACCATGGTGCAAAATAATAATATCAGGGATACTCAGGTTTCCACAGTTTCCACGACCAATTAAGCAACGACTAGCAAATAATGCGAAATAACATAAAACAGGAAAGTGTGTGCTAGTGATTCGTGCATCGGAAACCTTCCTTGTTTCCCCTATAGTGATAGTGTCAATAAATCCCTCCACATCATCACGATGTGGTTCTTTTGTCTTGCCCCCAAAAGGGACTAAACAGATCCGACAAAAATCATAAAGTGACATCTTCTTATGCTCATCATATAAATGAAATTCCACCGTAGGTGGTCAGTTCATAGAATGAAAATGAAAGTTTTGCACAAAGGTATCTGTGAGCAAGAGATACTGATCGCATTGGTCGTGGAGGGAAGCGGTAAGGCCTGCAGTCTGAGCCAACTCATGAAAATATTCATAAATCCCGGCTGCTCTTAAGAAATCCTCGGAAGGCCATTCACATGCCCGAACCTCCGCGGTGCGAGGCAGATTATACTTAGGCTTCGGTGCCTTTTCCTTCGAGCTTTGGCTCGATGAGCCCCTCAAAAGTCTCATCATCATTTTCTGAAAAATTCTGAAATTTTTAGTAACTTCAAAATAAATGTAAACCAAACTCAATAATATTGATAGCAACTACTCCTACAAGTGCCTAGGGCCCATATCATGCATCAAAACTACTTTTGACCATATAAATTTGACATGCAAGCTCAAGAACAGGGTCACCTAAGCAGCACAAATTTGCAATGAATAAAGCACTAGAACAAAAACTAATTGGACCAATGGAGGAGTCACATACCAAGGAACAATCTCCCCAAGCAGTTTTGTGAGAGGTGCTTTGAGCAAGGAGATCGAAAATGGCAGCAAAATGAGCTTGGACTCGAGTTTGAGCTGGTTTTTCGTGTTTGGGGATGAAGATGAAGTGTGTGGGTGCTGGAATAAGTGGAGGAGGGCCACCATGGGCCCACGAGGCAGGGGGTGCGCCCTAGGGGGTGGGCGTGCCCTCCACCCTTGTGGCAAGGTGGTTGCCCCCGGTGTGTATTCAGTTCCATAAATCCTCAAATATTCTAGAAAAAATCATATTTAATTTTCAGGGCATTTGGAGAACTTTTATTTTTGAGGTATTTTTATATTGCACAGATAATCAGATAACAGACAAAAAATATTTATTTTTATTATATTTAATATAAATAACAGAAAGTAAAAGTGGGGTACAGAAGGTTGTGCATTCTAGTTTCATCCATCTCGTGATCATCAAAAGGAATCCACTAACAAGGTTGATCAAGTCTTGTTAACGAACTCATTCCGAATAACATGGAACCAGAGAAATTTCGAATAACACTATGTTACCTCAACGGGGATATGCACATCCCCAATAATAAGAATATCATATTTCTTCTTGACAATAGGAAGAGGAAATTCAAAACCTCCAAATATAGTCGATGGAATTTTTCCAATAGAATTGATACTGTGAACTTGAGATTGTTTCCCCGGAAACTGTACCGTATGCTCATTACCATTAACATGAAAAGTGACACTGCCTTTAGTGCAATCAATAACAGCCCCTGTAGTATTCAAAAAGGGTCTTCCAAGAATAATAGACATACTATCGTCCTCGGGAATATCAAGAACATTAAAGTCCGTTAAAATAGTAACGTTTGCAACTACAACAGGCACATCCTCATAAATACCGACAGGTATAGCAGTTGATTTATCAACCATTTGCAAAGATATTTCAGTAGATGTCAACTTATTCAAATCAAGTCTACGATATAAAGAGAGGCATAACACTAACACCGGTTCCAAGATCACATAAAGCAGTTTTAACATAATTTCTTTTAATGGGGCATGGTATAGTGGGTACTCCTGGATCTCCAAGTTTCTTTGGTATTCCACCCTTAAAAGTATAATTAGCAAGCATGGTGGAAATTTCAGCTTCTGGTATCTTTCTTTTATTTGTAATAATATCTTTCATGTACTTAGCATAAGGATTAGTTTTGTGCATATCAGTTAATCGCATACGCAAAAAGATAGGTTTAATCATTTCAGCAAAGCGCTCAAAATCCTCATCATCCTTTTTCTTGGATGGTTTGGGAGGAAAAGGCATGGGTTTCTGAACCCAAGGCTCTCTTTCTTTACCATGTTTCCTAGCAACAAAGTCTTTTTTATCATAACATTGATTCTTTGATTGTGGGTTATCAAGATCAACATCAGGTTCAATTTCTATATCACTATCATTACTAGGTTGAGCATCATCATGGACATTATTATTAACTTTATCACTAGTTTCAGGTTCATTACCAGATTGTGTTTCAGCATCAGAAATAGAAGTATCATTTGGATTCTCAGGTGTTTCAACAATAGGATCACTAGAAGCATGCAAAGTCCTGTCATTTTTCTTTTTCTTCTTTTTAGAAGAACTAGGTGCATCTAAATTATTTCTCTGAGAATCTTGCTCAATTCTCTTAGGGTGGCCTTCAGGATATAGAGGTTCCTGAGTCATTCTACCAGTTCTAATAGCCACTCTAACAGCATTATCATTATTCTTACTATTCAATTCATTGAGAAAATCATTTTGAGCTTTAAGTAGTTCTACTTGAGTGGCAACCATAGAAGTATGTTTACTAATAAGTTTAAGTTCACCTTTGACATTAGCCATATAATCACCCAAGTGTTCAAGCATATTTGAATTGTATTTCAATTATCTACCAAATAAGAATTAAAATCTTCTTTCTTAGCCACAAATTTATCAAACTCATCTAAGCATGGGCTAGCAATTTTAGTAAATGGGATTATAGCTTTATCATATCTATAGAGAGAATTTACCTTTACTACCTGTGTCGGGTTATCAAGACCATGAGTTTCTTCAATAGGTAAAGGATTAAGATTATATGTTTCTTCAATAGGCGGTAAATTAAGACCATGTATTTCTTCAATAGGAGGTAAATTCTTAACATCTTCAGCTTTAATACCCTTTTCTTTCATAGATTTCTTTGCCTCTTGCATATCTTCAGGACTGAGAAATAGAATACCCCTCTTCTTCGGAGTTAGTTTAGGAATAGGCTCAGTAATTGGCTCTGGAGGTGTCCAATTATTTTCATTTGTCAACATATTATTCAATAGAATTTCAGCTTCATCCAGTGTTCTTTCCCTAAAAACAGAACCAGCACAACTATCCAGGTAATCTCTGGAGGCATCAGTTAGTCCATTATAAAAGATATCAAGTATTTCCTTTTTCTTAAGAGGATGATCAAGCAAAGCATTAAGTAATTAGAGAAGCCTCCCCCAAGCTTGTGGGAGACTCTCTTCTTCAATATGCACAAAATTATATATATCCCTTAAAGCAGCTTGTTTCTTATGAGCAGGGAAATATTTAGCAGAGAAGTAATAAATCATATCCTGGGGACCATGCACACAACCCGGATCAAGAGAATTAAACCATATCTTAGCATCACCCTTTAACGAGAACGGAAATATTTTAAGGATATAAAAGTAACGAGTTCTCTCATCTTTAGTGAACAGGGTAGCTAGATCATTCAATTTAGTAAGATGTGCCACAATAGTTTTAGATTCATAACCATGAAAAGGATCAAATTCAAGCAAAGTAATTATATCAGGATCAACATAGAATTCATAATCCTTATCAGTAACAAAGCTAGGTGAAGTAGCAAAAGCAGGGTCAGGTTTCATTCTATCATTTAGAGAATACTTACTCCATTTAGCTAATAATTTTTTAAGTTCAGTTCTATTTCTGCAAGCTAAAATAGCTAAAGAAGCATCTTGATCAAATACATAACCCTTAGGAATAGCAAGTGATTCTTCATCATCACTTTCATCAGTATCATCAGATTCAATATTTTCAATTTCTCTAGCCCTAGCAAGTTGTTCATCAACAAAAGCACTAAGTGACATAGTAGTATCAGGCATAGAGGTAGTTTCATCATAAGTATCATGCATAGCAGAAGTGGCATCATCAATAACATGCGACATATCAGAACGAATAGCAGAAGCAGGTGTAGGTGTCGCAAACTTACTCATAACAGAAGGTGAATCAAGTGCAGAGCTAGATGGCAGTTCCTTACCTCCCCTCGTAGTTGAGAGATAGATCTTGGTTTTTGGATCTCTCAAGTTCTTAATAATGATAAGCAGATATATATCCCAAGTGACTCAAAGAATAGAGCTATGCTCCAAGGCAACGGCGCCAGAAAATAGTCTTGATAACCCACAAGTATAGGGGATCGCAACAGTTTTTGAGGGTAGAGTATTCAACCCAAATTTATTGATTCGACACAAGGGGAGCCAAAGAATATTCTCAAATATTAGCAGCTGAGTTGTCAACTCAACCACACCTGGAAACTTAATATCTGCGGTAAAGTGTTTAGTAGCAAAGTAATATGATAGTGGTGATAACAGTAACAAAAGGTAATGGTAGTAAAAGCAATGTTTTTGGTATTTTGTAGTGATGATAGCAATAGCAACGGAACAGTAAATAAGCGGAGAACAATATATGGAAAGCTTGTAGGCAATGGATTAGTGATGGAGAATTATGCTGGATGCGGTTCATCATGTAACAGTCATAACCTAGGGTGACACAGAACTAGCTCCAGTTCATTGATATAATGTAGGCATGTATTCCGAACATAGTCATACGTGCTTATGGAAAAAAACTTGCATGACATCTTTTGTCCTACCCTCCCGTGGCAGCGGGGTCCTTACGGAAACTAAGGGATATTAAGGCCTCCTTTTAATAGAGAACCGGAACAAAGCATTAACACATGGTGAATACATGAACTCCTCAAACTACGGTCATCACCGGTAAGTATCCCGATTATTGTCACTTCGGGGTTAACGGATCATAACACATAATAGGTGACTATAGACTTGCAAGATAGGATCAAGAACACTCATATATTGATGAAAACATAATAGGTTCAGATCTGAAATCATGGCACTCGGGCCCTAGTGACAAGCATTAAGCATAGCAAAGTCATAGCAACATCAATCTCAGAACATAGTGGACACTAGGGATCAAACCCTAACAAAACTAACTCGATTACATGATAGATCCCATCCAACCCATCATCGTCTAGCAAGCCTATGGTGGAATTACTCACGCACGGCGGTGAGCATCATGAAATTGGTGGTGGAGGATGGTTGATGATGACGATGGCGACGGATTCCCCTCTCCGGAGCCCCGAACGGACACCAGATCAGCTCTCCCGAGAGGTTTTAGGGCTTGGCAGCGGCTCCATATCGTAAAACGTGATGATTTCTTCTCTCTAATTTTTTTCTCGTCGAAACTCAATATATGGAGGTGGAGTTGGAGTCGGAGACGCAACAGGGGGCCCACGAGGTAGGGGGTGCGCCCTAGGGGGGCAGGCGCGCCCCCACCCTCGTGGCAAGACGGTGGGCCCCCTGGCCTTCATCTTTGGCAGGTATTTTTCTTATTTTCTGAAGAGTGTCTCCGTGAAGTTTTAGGTCATTCCAAGAACGTTTGCTCCTGTACATAAATAACACCATGGTAGTTCTGCTGAAAACAGCGTCAGACCGGGTTAGTTCCATTCAAATCATGCAAGTTAGAGTCCAAAACAAGGGCAAAAGTGTTGGGAAAAGTAGATACGCTGGAGACGTATCAAGTACCTATTTGAGTATGGGAGGCGCGCGATCAGACCCCCGCGCGTGCTCATCTGGAGGAGAGCCCTTTGACCTCTACCCCCCGCACACCTCCCTCCCAACGTCTCCATTAATGGCGCCGGAGCCCCTGTTCTACAGCGTGGCTATATGTCTCACTGGACTGAGATTTAAGAGAGAAAAATGAAAATCTGAAACGAAAGTTTTGCACGGACAGGATAATAATTGTCTTACATATTTAGGAACATAATTTAAAAAGCCACATGCGGCAACACCCGAAATACACAAGGGAAAAAGAAGAAGGAATGCAATGATCTGGCTCGCTGATCTCTACTTTCTTGATGCGTTGCTACAGGCTGCGGGAACTAGTCTCCGCGGTGAGCGGTGATGAGCTCATTCTTGTCCTCAAGATCCTAGTTGAGAGCATCCACGGATTCCTCCACCAACCATCTGCGCTCGAGGCGCAGCATGGCATTCTCGTCCATAAGTTTCTTGACGATGATGTCGGTCCTCTTCAACAAGGCAGTGGACTCCTCCTGTTGTTCTGTACTTTCGACGATCTTCATTAGTCATGCCGTCGCTGCATCATTATCTCTTCCGCTGTCCACCACCCATCCATCATTTTCCACCACGTGCTACCCACCGTTCGTTGTCATAATAATAGTTGAGATCGTTCACATCTTCACTTGATCCAATCTGCATCTTATCTAGTTTGTTTTGGAAAGAGGGAGAAAAAAAGAGAGAAAAAAAGTTAAAAAAAGTCAGAGAAAAAAAAGGAGAGAAAGAAAAGAAGTGTGATGAAAATAAAGAGAGAAGAAAAAAACAAAATTCGGATCTATTTAGACTCAATCTCGTAGTTGAATTCGGTTTGGAATCTGTTTTGTGCACTGTTCAATAAAACATGCATAACTTCCTCATACAAAGTCCGTTTTGGCTCCGCGAATACTCAAACGAAAGCTAGCGACGAGCCACATCTAAATAGTTGAAGAAGCTATTTCAATATTTGGCACCTCAAAATCGGCTTCTAAATAGGTCTTTTTGCCCTCCGAAGTTCATGAACACAGCTTATTCCAGTTTTTCAGGCCAGTTTTCGAATTTTTTGACTCCTCATATCAACTCGGAATTGAGTGATTCATTTTGTGTTTGAAAGCTTGAGTCAATACCATTCTTGAAAAAGAAATATCAAAAAATCAGCAAAAACTTTTTCAGAGGAAAGTTGGAGACAAAGTTGTTGATATATCCTGCTTGGCTGTTGTTTCACATCATTATCTTTACTGCCGTTGTGATCTTCACTTATCTTGCTGTCCAGAGCTACTCAGAAAAGTCTAAAAATAGGATAGGGAAAAAAAATTTTGCCCGTGAAAATTTTGGCCTAAAAACTGCCCGGGGGTCTCCAGACTCTTTTTTTTTCCGAGACCTACGCAGGCAAGGAAACACGAATCGGAATTTAGATTGATCTCAAGAACAAACCTAATATGAGAAGAACTCGGATTGGTGGTGGATATATGGTTGTGGTATATGGCAGCGGTGGTGGTATATGGTAGCGGTGGTGGTATATGGATAGAGATTGATGGTGGTATATGGATACGGATTGGTGGTGGTATATGGATATGGATTCAGAGCGGTGGCGGATAAGCAAAAGTGGTAGATGGGCGATGATGATGGTGCGCCGGCGGCGTGACAACTTGTGACCAGAACTCGAAACTCTAAAAGACTAGACTCTAAGACCAGCAACTTGACACGACGATGCAACCGCAAATTCAACAAAGCAAAAACCCTAAAAAGATTATGCAAAGGCTCAGAGTGGTTCGGATATGATGAACTAACCCTAATTTTTTTTCTGGCTTTTTCGTGGACTGTAGGTATGAAGAACAGACTCGATCTAATCTACGAAAAACTGTAAAATCTCACCGAGCAACCTGGAAATCTGATACCACTTGATAGAGGCTAAGGTGTCCCGATGTTTCGATGAGATGGTGGCTATCGTTTTCTGTGGGAGTTGACCTTGACGATCCGACTACGAACGTGCGAGACGTCGCGCCTTAGCAATCGCTAAACCAACTTCCGAGGGTTATTGACCACGCCGGAGCACGATCAACCTGACCACGAGGGTCTGTTTCCTGCGAGCAAACGAAGAACAAGCAAGAAACTGAGATTGCAATCTGGATATTGTGAATATAAGATGAAAGCTTTATTGATCAAGGTGGGGTTCTGTGACGTCTTGGTCTGGTCGTTGGACACAAACGAAGTACGCGAAGTTGC
Source organism: Triticum urartu (assembly GCF_003073215.2). Taxonomy (NCBI): domain Eukaryota; kingdom Viridiplantae; phylum Streptophyta; class Magnoliopsida; order Poales; family Poaceae; genus Triticum; species Triticum urartu. The sequence continues at coordinate 344,395,073 of NC_053024.1, read as the reverse complement.
AGCTATGGCGAACTTTTAATCTAAACAAAACCCAAAGTCTAAATGACGCCCTAAGGGCTGTATATATGGAGGAAGAGGGGGGAATTTCGTGGCCCTTGAGGGTGGGGTCCGAAACCAACCCTAACTCTTGTTTCCCCACACATACGGACTCTAAAAATAGCCTATACTTAAGTATTTCGAAATTACATGGGCCTGGCCCATTAATAAGGTGACGCAGCACCTAGAATAGCCTATGGACGAATATTATGAAGTGGCATCTTGTATATTTCGTCCAAGGCTTCATGCACTCCTTATGGCGGTTTCAAAGTCCTGAAATCATCACTTGTAACTCCGTTCTTGATCCCCTTGCGCATGCCATCAACTCCATGCGTGTTCTTGCTCCAATGTTCATCCTTCTCCAAGCTAGGCCCTTCATTTGTAAGCAAAACAAATGTATCCAATTTAGGCAGCATCATAATCTCATGAACATTAGAATCATTACCAAGAAACGAAAGTACCTGGTAATTTAATTGGCTTGCACGAGCTCTAGTAATTGGTCCAGTATATGTAACAGTAGGGGCTGTGGGTGTAACAATGGTATTGATGTCCTCATCATCCTTCATTGATGCTAGTTGTGCTACGACGTGACCTCATTAGTGTTCTAGGCTCGCGTCTCTAGTTCGATCTAGTCTAGGACCAGCACAGTACCGTCGTTGAGCGTTTATTCAACATTGCATCTCTGAATTGATTATTGCTAATCTTTTGCTACCATATATAGCCAACCCAGCTCCACATATTTCTACACTGTGTATACGTACGTTCCCCTGGCAATCGCTTTACACAATCTTCGGAGTTATTTGACACCGCTGGTTGCCTGTCACCACCTGCCGCATGGTAAGAACTTGTAAGATATTGATATTTGCTTTACTGTGAGCACTTTACAACCACATCCTAGTAGTTCATAGGAACATTATTCTCGAATTTTGGTTCTTGTTTCTACTAATCATGACAGGTTCCAGAGATAGAAGTTCTTGGACGATGGACACATCTTCACCATCACGAGAGTTGGGACAACACACACAAGCATATGGTCAGGTTATCTCTTTACCATCATTTGAGGGTAGATTTAATCCTGCTATTTATCTAGCTTGGGAGCTTGAAGTAGAACAAGTTTTTAGTCACCATGATTTTTCTGAACTTGAGAGAGTACGAGCTACCACTAGAGCATTTACTGGTTTTGCTTCTGTTTGGTGGAGTGTACATTGTAAGAAAAACATTGATAAACAACCCACAACTTGGAAAGTTTTGAAAGCTGTAATGAGACAACAATTTTTTCCTCCTTACTATCATCGTGAATTGCGTCGCAAATTGGAGCAATTAAAACAAGGCAGTAACACTGTTCATGCTTACTACCAAGAGTTCAAATCTTATATGCATCATTGTGACATAGAAGAATTTGAGGATGATACAATGAATAGATTTTTTGGTGGTTTGAACCATGATATTCAGGCAAGATTTCAGTATATTCCTCGTTGCATTACTGGTATGTATGTCCGTGCTTGTACCTTTGAGAGACAGATACAGGAGGATGCATTGGGTGACTACAACTACTACTATTCCAGTTCATGCTCACCACCGCCGGTTGGTTACTCCACTATTGCACCTACTAGAGCAGCCCCACCTCGGATTGTGAGCGTGATATCATCTCAAGAGTATGGTACATTGTCAACGTCCGTATCTAGATCAGCTACATCTCTGCGACAAGGTAACAGTAAAGGTATTGATGATATAACTTCACATGAGAATGATGCATGCCTAGTTAACTTGAATGCATCATGTGTTGAGTTACCTGTTGATTTGAGCACACCACCTATTTTAGAGACTCTTGTTACTGTCATGAATGCGTCATGTGATCAAACAACTGAAATATCAACAATTTTGAGTGCACCCATTGAATTAACTGTTGATGCAAAAGAACCAATGTTTAATCATTTTGATATGACCTCTAATCTTGATGATGATTCTGTGTCCAATGACTTATTGCATGTTTGCTTATTTAAGCATGTAAATTTGATGCAAGTAAGGTTTATTCATCGAAGTTAGGCTGGTTTAATGATGAACATTGCCAATCTTTTGAAATGAATAAGAGCTTCACTTATATGTGCAAACTGAGTTGCAATATTTTCATGCCTTCTACTTCTTGTGATAATTTTTGGGCTTTAGATTTTATGAACAATGAAAGTTACTCATGTATACATGTGTCATATGTGCAAAAATCAAGGGAAGTTAAAATGGATGACATATACATATACAACATGTACACCTTGTCTCTTTTGTTAGCCACATTTCAGATTAAGCAACGCCGAGGACGGCTTTATTTTCAAGAAGGGGAGGATGATGAGGACATGACTACGTTGGATACGACCAAAAATATTGCATACATGCATATTTGTCAGGTGATTTCTAATGCAAACTATTTAATAATCTATTTATGTTATCGAGAACAAAAATACTTCACACACTTTTGTGTTTTGTCTAATTACAGGTGTATGGGACATTTGTACAATCTACATATGAAGATAAGGGAAAAGAAGTTTAGGTTATGTTCAAAAAGTCCTCTCACGTCACTTTTGGGCCAAGAGAAGATAGAGTCCAAGAATCTCACGTTCTTAATTCAGATTCGGACTGCACAGACATACCTGACTCAAAACACCAACAACTTTTACATACGGACTCTGAATTGGGTGATTCTTTTTTTTTGTTGGAAACTAGATTTCGTGCTCTTTCCAACCCAATTGGATTCACCTTCAAATTCGTCTGGAGCGTTGAGTTATGGACGAAACAATCTGACGTTGCAGCAGATCCGAGTCAAACTACAAGCCCAAAGGTGTTGCATCACCTCCACTTGGGCCCATGAGCCTTGTACGACCTAGGGTTAGTTTTAGGCTGTCTTGGGACATCCTTCCACCTCCTTGGCCGCCACCCCTTGCTCTTATATAAGTAGATCTATCTAGTATCTTTTTCCTTGGGAATTGTTTCGTTAAAAGTTAGCCATTGCAACTTCGTGTACTTCGTTTGTGTCCAACGACTAGACCAAGAATGCTTACGGATCCCCACCATTATCAATACTTCATATATATATTTGCAATATTTAGATTGCTTTATCATATTCTTGCTCGTTCTTTGATTGCTTGCAGGAATAGACCTCCGTGGTTAGGCTGACCGTGCTTCCAGCATCGTCAGTAACCTCAGGAGATTGGTTTAGCGATTGCTAAGGCGCAACGCGGTGCACGTTTGTAGTCGGATCGTCAAAGTCGTCTCCACCAAGTCGATAGTTATCATCTCATTGAAAGATCGGGACACCCTCGCCTCTATCAACTGGGCTAGTTCAGTATTTTTGCTAGAAATAAGGCACAACATCTACCATTACTGTAGCATGCCTTCCCCGGCTCTGGTTCGTTCTCGTCCTCTGCGTTTGTGCGCTCGCCACGGCGCCGCTATCTGCCGTTGTGAACATGTTGAACAAACGAGAGGAATCTGGAGAGGACTATACATGGAGAGGCGGACAGTCGGGACCCACCAGGTCTATGGCCATACACAAGCAAGTGCCTAATTGAAAAAATACTTCCACCTAATTCTATATTGACGTTGGGGCCCACTGGTTTGTCAACATAGTTACATTTTTAGGTGCTTTAACGTAGTTACTAAAGGAGATAAATTTATGATGCGTCTCCAACCTATCTATAATTTTTGATTGTTCCATGCTATTATATTATCTATTTTGGATGTTTAATGGGCTTTGTTATGCACTTCTATATTATTTTTGGGACTAACCTACTAACCAAAGGCTCAGCGCAAATTGTTCTTGTTTTTCCTATTTCAGTGTTTCGTAGAAAATGAATACCAAACGGAATGAAACCTCCGGGAGAGTTAATTTTGGAACAAACGCAATCCAGGAGACTTGGAGTGGACGTCAAGGAAGCAACAAGGCGGCCCCGAAGTAGGAGGGTGCGCCCAGGGGGTGTAGGCGCGCCCCCACCCTCGTGGGCCCCTCGTGGCTCCACCGACCTACTTCTTTCTCCTATATATACTCATATACCCCGAAAACATCCGAGAGCACCACGAAACCCTATTTCCACCGCCGCAACCTTCTGTACTCGTGAGATCCCATCTTGGGGCCTTTTCTGGCGCTCCGTCGGAGGGGGAATCGATCACGGAGGGCTTCTACATCAACACCATAGCCTCTCTGACGATGTGTGAGTAGTTTACCACAGAACTTCGGGTCCATAGTTATTAGCTAGATGGCTTCTTCTCTCTCTTTGGATCTCAATACAAAGTTCTCCTCGATTATCTTCGAGATCTATTCGATGTAATTCTTTTTGCGGTGTGTTTGTCGAGATCCGATGAATTGTGGGTTTATGCTCAAGATTATCTATGAACAATATTTGATTCTTATCTGAATTCTTTTATGCATGATTTAATATCTTTGCAAGTCTCTTCGAATTATCAGTTTTGTTTGGCCTACTAGATTGATCTTTCTTGCAATGGGAGAAGTGCTTAGCTTTGGGTTCAATCTTGTGGTGTCCTTTCCCAGTGACAGCAGGGGCAGCAAGGCACGTATTGTATTGTTGCCATCGAGGATAAAAAGATGGGGTTTATATCATATCGCTTGAGTTTATCCCTTCACATCATGTCATCTTGCCTAATGCGTTACTCTGTTCTTATGAACTTAATACTCTAGATGCATGCTGGATAGCGGTCGATGTGTGGAGTAATAGTAGTAGATGTAGAATCGTTTCGGTCTACTTGTCGGGGACGTGATGCCTATATACATGATCATGCCTAGATATTCTCATAACTATGCACTTTTCTATCAATTGCTCGACAGTAATTTGTTCACCCATCGTAGAATTTGCTATCTTGAGAGAAGCCACTAGTGATACCTATGGCCCTCGGGTCTATCTTCCGTCATATTATTTTCCTATCTACTTGCTATTTTGCCGCCTTTTATTTTGCAATCTTTATTTTCCAATCTATACAACAAAAATACAAAAAATATTTATCTTATTATCTTTATCAGATCTCACTTTTGCAAGTGTCCATGAAGGAATTGACAACCCCTTGATCGTGTTGGTCGCAAGGTTCTTGTTTGTTTGTGCAGGTACGAGGGACTTGCGTGTAGTCTCCTACTGGATTGATACCTTTGTTCTCAAAAACTGAGGGAAATACTTACGCTACTTTGCTGCTAGCAATTTACAACGAAGCCGGGGAGCTGGCAGGTATCATTTATTATCAGTGGGCCAGCAAGTATCAGCTGGGTTGTGGGCTGCCCCGTCTAGGCTTTCTTTTTAAGATGCGTAGCCCAGGACATGTCGGTTTTGTATTTTCTTGAGGGCCGTCATGTATTGACCGCCCTATGGACCTCCCATCCTAGGTTTTATTTTTCCTGAAACATCTGCAACCCAACTTATGCATTTTCTTTGAAGAAAACGCAGAGGTCTGTTCTATTTTTCTATATATGAATAGGAACGTCAGGTCCAACTTATGTTTTCCTTCTAACTATATTATATATATATTTATATTATTTTATATGTTATTATATATTATTGTTATTGTCATCATATATTTGACAGATACTTACATATATAAGAAAACAATATCCCACGTCTTATTAACTTATAAAAATAATTTTTTAACAATAAAATCCTGGATTTTTTTACATTAAGGCAACGAACATCCTAGTGATTGTGTACAAAAAGCTTGGTATGATTTAAGGACCAATGTAATAATAAAGCACTTATTATTTAAATATATTTATAACAAATGCTCAGCCCCTGTTTTATTTTTGATAACATTGGTGCTCACAACCGAACATTATAATTAGAGACAGCCCAGCAAAATCATGTATTTCGAGAAAGTGCAAATGGGCTGTATTTTTTTAGGAAAAAATAAATGGGCTGCATGGACGCTACATTATTTTTTCAGCCAGCCCAGCAAATTCGTGTATTTAGAGAAAGTGAAAATGGGCTGTAGTTTTAAAAAAATGGGTCGCATGGATGCTACATTATTTATTCACCCAGCCCAGCAAATGGACTATAATTCTCAAAAATAGAAGATCAAATGGACTGTAAATTCTAAAAAAATGGGTTGAATATGTGCCACATTTTTGGCGGCTGAAATGTGGGCTAATAGGTCGAAGCTAACACAAGTTGTTGTCAACTAGGCAACAAATGATTCTGACATTGATAGCCGTTGGATTTACAACCAAAGACCGACATACATCTTCAATCTCTTGTCTTCTTCCTCCAGCGCTGCCGGGACCACCTGCTCCCGCCTCCTACTGCTAGCAGCTCTGCTTAGCACGCTTTACTGTGAAGCGCTACCCCATCGCCGGCCAGGCCATCCATCCATCCCTCCACACCTCCTGTTCTTCTCTACCGACTGCCGAACCACGCCGCACCAGAACTAGTTAACCCTCATACACCTCTCCGTCTGCGACTGCACTCCCGTCTCTTCCCATCTCCGGCTCGTTGCTGTCTGGGGCCTCGCCATCGTCCACCACCTTGGATGCACTCGACACGGCATGGTCAATGTGGTCAACAAACGAGTCATCGGAAGAGGAATGTGCATGGAGAGGCTAAAAGTGGGGACGCACCAGGTCCATGGATGCACGCATGCAACCGCCTCCTTATTATGCGAAAATAAAATTATTCCTCCCCCTGAAAGCTGGGACCCACCAGGTATATCTTCACACGGAAGGAAGTGCCTCCTTATTCCTGCCACTGACAGTTGGGACCCACCAATACATCTTCGCACGGAAGGAAGTGTGTCCATATTACGAAAAAATGATCCTTCCCCCTGACAGATGGGACCTACTAACTATATCTTCGCACACAAGGAAGTGCCTCCTTATACTCCCTGACAGCTGGGACCCACCCGCTCGAACCGTACGTAGGGTTGTCTGTCTAGTCGCGAACGTGTACGTACATACTGGTCGATCGGTCTCTCTGCAGCGAGGAACCGTGACCGAGTAAGGAGCAACACTTGTCGTAGTAGAGGCGCGGATGTAGCATGTCACACAACCCCTTCTATATTGTGTACATGTATGTACAGCTACGCTGCAAGAAAGTAAATACGGCTACATACGTACATATGGGCAGGGTCTCGAACGCGTATAGCGACGACGTCCTGTTCATCGACAGCCAACTGGCTGGGTCGGAACGGAGAAACTGCGTCATGTTCATGGGGAGGCAACGAAATGCATCATGTTCATCGGGAGCCAACTGGCTTGGACGGAGTAGTCAAAACGAGGCCTGGCATACCGCAGAACAGAGTAAACGGCCTTCTGTTTGACGGCCTATGGTCAAAATGGGATCCTGTTCACCGGGAGGGTCTGACGTACCATAAAACAGAAGAAACGGATTTCTCTTCAACCTCCTATGGTCGAAACGAGGTCCTGTTGATCGGGAGGAGTGTGGCGTACCGCAAAACGGAGGAAATAGACTTCTCTTCGACCTCCTACGGTCGAAACGGGGGTCCTGTTCATCGGGAGGGGTGTGGCATACTTCAAAATGGGACTCCATGGAATATTGTTCATCCACCGTCTACTGCCTCGCTCCAGCCTCGATGGGCTACTATTCATCCACCGCCGACGTCCTCCAGCCTCCACCTGCGACTGTTCATCCATGGCGTCTCCCTCCTGCCTCCACTAGCTACTGTTCATCCACGGGGTCCTGTTCATCCAGCCTCCATCGGCTACTATTCAACCAGCCCTCCACAGGCTACTGTTCATCCAGCCCTCCACCGACTACTGTTCAACCAGCCCCCCACGGGGTCATGTTCATCCACCCCAACCGGCTCGATCGGTGTCCTGTTCATCCAGCGGCAATGGTGTCTCCTACCACGGGGTCCTGTTCATCCAACCCCCACCGGGAACTGTTCATCCAACCCCCAACAACACTCACTGTTCATCAAGAGACAGCAAGTTCGATCGGCTTCATGTAGCAGCAAGAGCAAAGGAATCGCTCGATCGGATTCAGTTAACAGCTAGGGATCGACCGATCGCTCGGGTTCAGTAACGCGTAGCCAGTGCAATCGCTCGGGTTCAGTAGGTGAACGCCTCGCTCGGGTTCAGTTAGAGCCAACCGCCTCGCACCCACGAGCGTACGTCTACGAGATAAACGTGCAATCACTCTGTGTATCGCTCGGCCCCAACCACCCACCATAACCGGGAACTGCCCGATATTTTCCTTGCCCTCGCTTCTACCACGGTTTTTTCCATCATGGATGGCCCAAAGAATGTCATGCAGCTGTGTCTCCGACCCTCCCAGGATGAAAAACCCATTTTTAGTCATGATTTTTTGTCATAGAAGTAGGAGCCCACCACATCTATGATGATACCGGGTTTTTTCACAATTATCATCATAGAAGTGTCATAAGCATGACAGAAAAAATTCGTTCAGCCCAAAATCTCACGGATGTGTCTTTTTTATAGTGGAGGAGGACGAAGAGGAGAGTGCCTCTTCGCACTCCAAAAAGAGGTCGGCGTCCGAGGACGCCGAGGAGGTCCAACCTTCCCCGGCCCTAAAGAGATGACACCGGCCTAAGCTGGTTATACCTAACAGCTTGGATGGCGAGAAGTCTGAGGCATCCGAGGAGCTCCCGAAGAAGGGACCCGGGGTCAAGCCCCCACCAGTAGGCAAGGTGTCTATATTTTCAGCAATCATTCTTTCAGTAGTTTGTTCTAGTTGAAGGTTAGCCCCTCCAAATTGCAGTCCCCCACATGAGAGCCCCACCAAGCAGACCTCATAAGGGACTTCTCTGCCCGTCGAGCTGGCGCACAGTGGGTCTATGGCGCATTCCGCGCCTCCTTTGGTCCCTGAAGAGCCTGAGGAGGTGCGGTCCCGAAGAACTCCTCCTCCTCTGAACACAGAGGGGGTGGTAGATGCCGTACTTGCCGAGGTCAACACCTCGGTCACCAAAGACTAGGAGGGAGCGTCCCTCCTGGCCAACAAGGGAAAAGAGTCCGGGCCATCCGGACCCCCTCCATGGACCGCTCCTGAGCCTTCGAGGCCATCGACAGCACAGGTTCCTCCTAGCGGGGAGGGGGGCGGGGAGCCAACGCCAGCGCCGAAAACCTCCGCACGGGCAGTGGTGGGCTGGCCGGACACGCTGGAGGAGTTGGTGAGCAACTCTGTCATCGTTGAAGGGCACCTCACCCTTTTGGGTGCGGTTATGTAGAGTGTTCGGTCCGTCCAATCCAGTCAGAACGACGCTGTCCAAGGCCTTCTAACGGGCTTTGAGGTAAGTCAAGTAATGATCTTTCCTCATAATGCGGTTATAGTTGTTAGCTTAGGTAGGCTGCATACATAGCAGCCCCCGAGTCTCTGCCAGGATCTTTGAAGAGACCTGCAGAGGATCAAATTCGGTAGGTCGGTTAACAATGTTGGCCGCGGCGTTAGAGGAGATGGATCAGAAGTTCAAGCTTTCCGATCAAGAGCTGGACCTTGTCAACAAATAGCTTGACGAGGCGCAAGTAAGCTATGTAAATAGTTGTGTATTTGCCAGATAGGGACTGGCCAGACCATTTACTGATCGTTTATCTTGATGATCTTGCAGCTGTTGCCGCCGAGGTCGAGAGCTTAAAGTAGGTCCTGAAGAAAGTTGAGGCTGAGGAGACCGAGAAGAGGACAGCCGCTGAGAGGGCGGCTCCAAGCTTGAGCAAGCCATGCGTGCTTCTAAGAAGCATGAGTCTCGGGTAACCGAGCTCCCAGGGGACCTTCAGGATGACGCTGAGAAGCTTGAGGCCCTTGAGAAGGGGCGGGAGGAGCAATCCTCCCTTCTGTCCAAGGCGGAGAAAGAGATCCAGGAGGCGAGGAGTGACGCCCGAGGTGTCCGGGAGGAGCTTCAGCAAGCCATGCAAATTGCCAATGGTAAGGAATATTTACTGCAGAGTGTGTTCGGAGGCAACAGATTCGCCCTGCTGACGAGGGTCTAGCGCTCCACAGGCATCTTCGCCGAACTCTCGAAGAATGTGGTGGCCGCGGCGAGGCACTAGGCCACCTGCGAGGAGGACTCAAAGCAGCGGCTCTTTTGGTCGCAGTTTCCGGACTCCGAGTGTCCTCCCCTCCTCCACGATCAAATGAAGCAGCTGATGGAGATGCATCGGATGTCCGAACTGGCCTTGAAGAACCTCTTAGTCAGCCTGTGGCCGGCCGAGCCCATTCTGGACACCTACATTGGCCTTGTGCAAAGGTTGCAGGAGGCTCCGCTCCCGGTTGACGCCATGAAGTGTTCGGCGTGCCTTGAGGGGGCGAGGCTGGAATTTCCGAAGACCATAGTTCATTGGCCAAGGATTAATCCAGTGGAGATGGCCACTGTTCCTTCACCCTAGGGAAAGGAGCATCGCAACTCCGAGCAGTACTTCACGTAGGTGATGACCAGAGCGCGGGCAGTAGAGGGCCAGTGTTAGAAAAATGTAATGCTTGAGTAGTTGTAGCAAGTTTGTACCAAGTGGGATTTATGCTTTATTATGCGTTCGGCAAACTTTTTTGATATTGTAGTGATTAAATTTTGACTCATGTGTGGCTGTATGTTTAGTTTTGAGAGCTACCAGTCATCGGCTTCAGCCCCCAAGTGAATATCATGAATGGTGTTTTGTTTTCGCACTATTACCCTTAGCCAATGTCTTGGTGCACGGAGGCGGTAGTGCGGGTACGAAACCAGGCAATCAGACTATTCGGTTTTACTGCTTTCACTTAGCCTTAGGAGCTTGACGGTGGGGACTAGGGACTAGCCCCTGTGTATTTGTGATGTACTTGGGTGTCGAAGCCTGCCCTTTCCAATCACATGGTTTGTGTTAAGACAAACCCTTCGTGTGACACAATTTTTAGAGTCAAACCTCATCATTGGATCGCGGATCCCTTCACGCTTACTATGACTGTCGGTTTTCGGCTTTAGCCTCCTGAGGTACTAGACCAGGCAAACCAAAAGTACAATTGCAGGGGTTCTCTCTTTGTCCTCTTAGCCGAACATGTGGAACATAAGAGGTAAGCATAGGAGCTGGGCAACCCAACTATTGACCCAATACATAGTTCGGAATGGATGCATATAATGCAATATCCGAGATGTCGAACACCTGGCGGGAAGTGGTGCCGGACTTGATGAAATTGAGCTGATATATAAATCAAACTCTTGACTGATTAATATATTTTCATGCCGAGCTATTCGAAGAGCAAGGAGAGAATCGGAAAGGTAGTCAACGAGTCGCAGGATGTGGATATCCGAACACCATAAAGGACATTTTCATTATTTCTTGTAAGCTCAGCACGTCTAACCGTATAATTCGAACTGCGAAGGCACTACTTGTAAGATGAAAAAAAATGTATAGAGGAAATGTTGACACATGGCCTTAACGCGTGAGTTGAAGCCACTTTGCCCTGTTGCGTGTCTGCGCCTTTGCTTCTGATAGGAGATGGTTGGTACCTTTGATGAGGCTTTTGATGGGCGAGGATCCTACCGAGGGAGCTTTAAGCTTTGGGGTGTCCAGAATTGGTCCCTGGGTCGTCCGAAGACGAGGCGATTCCAAAGTTCGGTTTAACCAGACATGTACTTCCTGTGAATGTATGGCTCACGGCTGCCCATGGTATTTGAGTGCAAAGTTGTGCTGATGAGGCATGTAGATCGTGAATAACGTGGGCGTGTCATGGGGCGCGTATCCCTATTTCCGGCGAACGCATGTGGGTTCCCATGACGGGGAATAGGTTCGAACCCATTTACAATTGGCACCGACCCTTACAGCGGGCCGGCATCCGGACCTGTACGGGCCGGTGTGGTCTTCAGTCGCTAGGGATGCAGTGTGCTCTTCGGTTTGAAGTGAGCGTTCTGTGTTGCCATTGATAGTTATGATGCCCGAAGGACCAGGCATCTTCAACTTGAGGTACGCGTAATGCGGAATGGGATTGACTTTGGCGAACGTTGTTCGACCGAGGAGGGCGTGATAACCACTGCGAAAAGGTGCAATATCGAAGATCAAGTCCTCGCTTTGGAAATTATCCGGAGATCCGAACACTACTTCGAGCATCACGGTGCCCGTGCAGCGGGCCTCCACTCCTGGAATGACCCCTTTGAAGGTGGTGTTAGTCGGTTTAATCCTTGATGGATCGATCCCCATTTTCCTCACCGTATCCTCGTATAGGTTGAGCCTGCTCCCTCTGTCCATTAGGACTCTTGTGAGGTGGAATCCATCGATGATGGAGTCGAGCACTAGGGCTGCAGACACTCCATGGCGTATGCTGGTGGGATGATCCCCGCGATCAAACGTGATCGGGTAGGCTAACCATGGATTGAACTTTGGCGCTACTGGCTCGATGGAGTATACGTCCCATAGTGCTCTCTTCCGCTCCTTCTTTGGTATGTGGGTTGCATAGATCATGTTTATCGTCTTTACATCAGAAGGGAAGGGTTTCTTGTGGCACCTCGGCGCAGAGAAACCGTAACGCCCTGTAATCCAGCCTAGAGATTGAGATGAAGTATTTTGGAATACGGCACTGCTTGACATAGAACAAATCAGCTCTTATTACAAAAGGGTAATGATACAAATGTCTGATGTTACAAAGGATCACATCAGCACAGCGACACTACACCTGCGATACTACACTTGCTCTATGCTAGTAGCGGAACAACTCGTAGGAGCTGAATACTTCTAGCAGCGGAACAACAACGAAGGTGGTGAACTCCACTCCGTAGGGACTCTGGCTGGGACGCGATCTAGCTCGCACGAACGAAAACCTCGACAAGAAATCAATCAATCACGGCATCTCCTTCAATCTGGCATGACACGCCAGGTCAGTACAATGAATGTACTTGCAAGCTCACGACAACCAAAAGCATCAAGGCAAAACAACAACATAGCATTATGCATGTTAATTAATAAACTACTACTATGATATGGAAGCAACTACTAAGCATGATATGAAACTACTACAATACTGATAAACCACCATCTCAAATCTCAATAACCATCTCACTCTTGGCTATCCGGTCAAGTACTATACCATCTCAATCACCTCATGATCAAAACATCCACATAACCACCTCGTGACCACATCACAAACTGAATGATCATCCTCGAGATCATCTCAACATCATCATCATCCTGCCAAACTGTTACTGCTCACAATATCAACATATAAATCACATATAAGTCATTCCGTCATGTGAGTGTTGATCGAATGGTGTGACCTAGTGAGAACTTGTGCCCATGACCGAGGACACGGCTATCGATAGATTAAACACACACACTCTGTAGAGGTAGCACACTTTACCCACACCACATAACTCATGGCCTCACACTCCCATTTGTGTGGACCAACGGCGTTCTGACAAAACCGACCTATCGCCATGACACTCTCCCGGCTACTCCAACCAACTCCCTTCTGGGATGTCATTGGTGGCCCTGTGCCTACCAAAGGCATCAACGGCCACTAGCGTGGAAAAACAAAAACGATCCCAAACAGGGACAAAAAGGTGCCTAACAACTACGGGCACACAAGGTTATGTTCGCCTACCTGATCAGGGTAGCGCGCGCCCATAACCTTCCCTCGTTGGAGGTACTGGTGAGAGGCATGACAATAGAATCACATTAGGGCCTTCCCATAAAAGGCAAATGTGGTTGCACTAGAAAAGCCTGGTTTGGTGGCACCTGACCAACTAAATGACGAAATTCATCCCCAAAGTATCTTTGCGATAACTAATACTCCATATCATCTATCAACCTTTAATCCAGGTCATAGCAATATGCAACAAATAATCCAAAGCATAACCTAGTCATATCATAATACTCTGAGGGCAACATAAAACAACTATCATGATGAATTCAAGAAAGATAATACTACTACTCTAATAGCAAGAACAAGCTATCCAGCTAAGATCTACATGCAAGCATCATCTCTAAAAGCATACTCCAAAAACATAATCTCAACTAGCATCATGATGAAAATAATACTAGCCACTAATAATCTAAAGGCAACATGATATCCAAAGTAATACTCCAAAGCATAATACCATCATGAAAAATAGCCACTAATAATCCAAAGGCAACATGTCATCCACATAAGATGCAAAATATTAAATCTAGAACTCCAAACAATATCATGGCAATAGAAAGACCAAAATAATACTCCAAGAAATGCCATGACAACTCACAAGGAGCTAAAACAATATTTTAAACAAGTTCACATAATTTAAACCATGTCACTGCATTGCAATCATGCAAATTGAGGGTGTGGCTTGCCTGGGGATGAAGAAACCACCGGGAAGAAGTGCGGAAAGATCGCGGAACGAATCGCCGGAAAGGTTTCTCTCTCGAAGGGGGCTGATTTAGGGCAAGGGCAAAATGGTCATTTTTAGAATGTTAACACATGGTGAAAATGATACCAATAGAACAAGCTCGACGAGACAAAGACATGGGAGTTGGAATCACCTCAATCGGAGTTGTGGTTGAAAAGTTATGAGGGTTTTACTGCTTGGGACCTATCTGTAAAATTTATTCACAAATAAGTCCCTCACTGGAAAAATAAAAAACACATTCACAGGATTTTCAAACATATTGGTCTCAAGGCATGGTCACAAATGCATGGAGTGCCATGGCATTTTAATTCCAAAAAATTAAAAAATGACCAGAAAAACATGAAACCTTGATTGATTTAATATTATGCCACCAAGATGATGTGGTAAAAAAATTAGCATGTTTTACGAGAGTTTGGACGCACATCCCTCACAAACCGAAGCAACTCACTAGAAGGTTCGTGGTTCTGAGAGGGAACAATGCATGTTTGATGACGAACGGGAGATAGCTTCCTCTTATGGCCTTCAATTTTTTTCTACGTTTAATGTGCACTAATACAACTGTCTTGTGAAAATTTGGAAAATTTCAGTGGTCATTTGACCTTTTAAAGACATTTAAGTGATTTTCTAACCATTTTAATGACCGTAATTCAAATTTGAACTACATCTACATGCAACGCCTAACCATAACGGTTTAAAAAAATCATATTTTTGTGTACTTGTGTGCGAGTTAAAAAAACGTTAGACGATGTAAATATCTGGTGTTAAAAAAAGAAAATGTAAAGATCTGGCAAGACAACCGCTCCCACACGATTGGCACTCTATCTCGCGGCACAAGGTTTGGTAGGTGAGTGGCAGGGATCATTAATCAAACACGGTTCTGCATTGGAAACCGTCAGCTATTATGTTCACACACGGATTTTGGCTATTATGTTCACACACGGATTTTGCTGCAGGGATCGTGTGTAATTCAAACTACAATACTTGTAAATTCTGGCGACCGGCGTGTGTACTGTCCCCGTCGATCTAGATTCCAGCCGCCAATAAATACTACCTTGCTCACGTCGTCCCGCCTACATTCTCATCCACATCCTCCCCTCGCTCGCCCTCTCTCTCTTTCTCTCTCTCTCAAAGCTCTGCCATGGCACCGCCTGTCTGCCCACGTGCCGACGAGGAGTCTTCGCCCCCGAGGATGCTCACTCGATTAGTAGCGACGAGGAACCCTATGCGCCGCCTGACGAGGTTGCGTTGGACCCCTCAACTTTGGATTGGTTTTGGGGCCAGTACAATCTTTGTCTGTGGAAGTCGCTGCCGCCGGCTGAGAAAGCCAGGCAAGTGGCGTTCAAGAAGGAGATGGCGGAGGAGGAAGCCAGTTACCAGGCAGCCTGTGAAGCCCATGATGCCGCCTAGAAAAAGGAGGCCGTGGAGCTTTGGGGGTGGGCGCGTCGTCGTGCCGAGGAGGTGTATGAAGTCAGGTACTTCGCGAGGAAGGTCATAGGCACTGGGCGGCTCATCGCTGCGTGGATGTGGGATGATAAGCTCCAGCGTGCCACCGATGAGGAGCTCTAGTGGGCGCCCAATGAAATGGCAAGATCGGCCGCGTGCGTCTGCCAGCAAGAGGCAGATCGGTACGTCAAGCGCTGCGAGGCGGAGGAGGTGGAGTTGTGCCTCCACACTGGGAAGACGCCGCGCACCAGGGAGCTGCTGGCGAGGGGCTGCCGGAATACTAGCCCCAGGAGGGATTATTAGTTTTAGTATTGTTTGTTTTCAATTTTATGCATTGTACCTAGTAGTTAAGTATCATCACGTATATGTGATGATATTATATATATATATATATATATATATATATATATTTAGTGATGAACTAATGAACATTTAATATATATAAATATATATATATATTATGAATTCCATTTTGTATCTGTTTTGTATACTAATTTGAATCTAGCTGTTATCATCCACGTATACAGAATGGAAAGCGTATATACACACATTGAAATAGAACATATACTAATGGAAAACAGAGTACACACATTGAAACAGAGCAATAAACAGAGCAATACTATGATTGCTGTGAATACATAGCTATCCACGTCGAATGACTTTTCAAAATAAAATGCGTCCATGAGACCATGACCAGCAGCCCTTGCCTACGGTAGCTCTTGGCTCTGCCTGAACTCGTGCAGGCGTTCGTCCAAGCGGTCAACACGCTCGCAGTACATCTGGTGTGTGATCTCGAGCTCCAAGTTTGCTATTTCATCAGAGATCACCAGCTCAAGGATGCGACGGCCATGTTCCTCAACTGCTCCCAACTGGACACCTGGGGCAAGGAGGCAGCCGAGCCTACGGACCAGCGTGTTGGCATCCAGCGGGCCATGGACAAGGCGAACGGCAGCACCGATGCGAACAGTGCAGCGGACGTCTGGTGCAAGTACGACGTGACCGACCTTTGGTGCAAGTATGGCGCTGAGGGCCTTTGTCCACTCCTCGCGAGGAATTGCGGTACTAATCGGATGTGTACCCAGCTGCGACGCCGTGTCGACAGCAGGCAAGTGCCGATGGATCCGCTCTTGCTGTGCGGCGCACCACGCTTCTCGCTCTGCGGCGCTCCAATGGTCTTGTCGGGCGGCAAGCCGCGGCCTATCGGCGCGAACGCGCCTAGCTTGCTTGGCGGCGCGCCATCGATCATGTTGTGCGGCGAGCTGCAGCCTATCGGCGGTGACATGCCTATCTTTATCTGCGGCGCTCAAGCGCCATGCGCCAAAGGTCTGCTCAACCCTGGCGATGACGCGCATCACGGTGTTGTCCATCGTGTTGCCGGGGAGCGCCTCGGCCTCGACTGGCCATGGCGCCTGCTCGTTTTCCTCATCGACGAGGTTGATAGCAGAGGCAGCGCTTTGATGGGTTGGCATGCTTGGAAAAGGTGGATGTGCTACAGGCTGCGCTTGTTGCCTCCGTGCGTCACGCGCCGCCTATGCGCAATATCGCCGGGTGGCAGGAAACAGGTGAGGAAATGGCGGGAAACGGTGGCGTGTTCATAAAATGCCATCAATTAATGGAAACTTAGCATAGAAGGAACATCGAGCTAGCACAAGAAGGAGATGATGATCAGATGAACACAGACCACACTAAGGAATCGTTTCTGTTATCATCGGTATTCGCACACATTTCTAATTACAGACCTGGTTGCCACGTATCACAAACATCTTATTATATTGAACCATTTCTACTCTCATGTCTCAACGCAAACAGTTCATCTGAGTGAACCGCATGCCGTATATCGCACACACCTTTGATCTGGCTGACCGTTTCTTTTGTGTTGCCTAATCACAAACAGTTCATCTGAGTGAACCGTATGATGTACATCGCACACACCTTCATCTGGCTGCCCGTTTCTTTTGTTCCTCCTCATCGCAAATAGTTAATCGAGCTGAACCGTATGCCCTGCATCGCACACGCAACTAAAATCTGAACCGTTTTTGATGCATCCTCCATCGCAAACGTTTTGCACCATTTTTGATGGGTTTTTACACCACCGTTGCGATTATGGCATCACACACAGTTTCATCGAAGGGTCTCTGATCGTAGTGTCGCGTTAGTAGCATCCCGCAGTAGTGTAGGGCTTAGGGCAAACCACATCTTGGTGGCGCTGATTGCATCAACTCGGTGAGACCGAAGTGAAGCAATAGGGCAACAGAGAACTGGTCAAGCCATCTCGGTGAGACCGATGGAAATTTCGGTTAGACCGAAATAATTACAACTGATAACAGTGAGTTGGCAAGGCCATCTCGGTGAGACCGAGATCCATATCAGTGAGACCGAACTATTAGCGTTTCTGGTTGTGTCTATGTCATATGATCGCGATGGCACCGGGTAGGAAATATCGATGGGGCCGAGTTGGAGTTTAGGGTTTTGACATATTTGGATGGAGAAAGTGGTTGAGGGTTTTGGTCCAATATCACTAAGCATTTGAGCAAGCAAGCCATTAAGAAACACCTCATCCCCTTTTAATAGTATTGGCTTTCCTATGGACCCAATGTGATCTTGGATGAATAAAATAGAAATGAAGAGTCTTGAGCTTTTAGCCAATGTATGTCCTTAGCATTTTGAGGGGTCCATATCTCTAGTCCATGCCATGCCATTCATTGAACTTCCTGAAATATTTATCTTGAATGGATATTGGTTCAATGAGCTATATGTTGTTATGAATTACCAAAACCACCCAGGGATTAGTTGCACTTTCAGTCTCCCCCTTTTTGGTAATTGATGACAACATATAGATCAAAGCTTCGACAAATGATAAAATGAATGAAATACATCATCGCTTTGAGAAGTATGTGATAAGCTAGAGCTCCCCCTAAATTTGTGCATTATTTAAAATTTGCTTTGGAATGCAAATGCAAAATATATTAGGATCTTTGGTCACTCTTCCATGTCACATACATGTTGTGGAGCGCACAAAATGGTAAGAGTAGAATAAGATGCATGCATCACCAAAGATATAAGTGAGTGATCATACACAAGCAATCATAGAGATAGACATATAAACACAAATTAAGCATAGTATGATCAAACAAATGATCACGCAAGGTATCTCACGAGCATAATACAATAAGTAGCATCAAGTAGCATCAACCAAACGATGTATCAAGGCAAATGAAAACCAACAAATAAGCAAAAGAGTCTCTCTCTCGAAGCCTATGATATGTACACTTTCTCCCCTTTTGACAACAAGTTACCAAAAAGTTTGAAAACCTATAGTGCAATACGACACTTTAGCCATGATCTCCGGGAGCTCCTGAAGGGGTCTTGTCGGTGTCAAAACCGGCGGATCTCGGGTAGGGGGTCCCGAACTGTGCGTCAAGGCCGGATGGTAACAGGAGACAAGGGACATGATGTTTTTACCCAGGTTCGGGCCCTCTCGATGGAGGTAATACCCTACTCCTGCTTGATTAATATTGATGATATGGGTAGTACAAGAGTAGATCTACCACGAGATCAGGGAGGCTAAACCCTAGAAGCTAGCCTATGGTATGATGGTTGTGTATGGAGTTGATTCTGTCCTACGGACTACAACCCTCCGGTTTATATAGACACCGGATAGGGTTAGGGTTACACAGAGTCGGTTACAGTGGTAGGAGATCTCAAATATCCGCATCGCCAAGCTTGCCTTCCACGCCAAGGAAAGTCCCATCCGGACACGGGACGAAGTCTTCAATCTTGTATCTTCATAGTCCAGGAGTCCGGCTGAAGGTATAGTCCGGCTACCCGAACACCCCCTAATCCAGGACTCCCTCAGTAGCCCCTGAACCAGGCTTCAATGACGACGAGTCCGGCGTGCAAATTGTCTTCGGCATTGCAAGGCGGGTTCCTCCTCCAAGTCCTTCATAGAAGAATGTAAACACCAAGAGTAGTGTCCGACTCTGCAAAATAAGCTTCCACATATTGCCATAGAGAGAATAATACTAATACGGATCAAATCTGCTGACGTATTCCGCAGTGCGTCATCACACTATAGCCAAGTCCTTCACTCGAATCGTTTTCACTTTTCCACCTCAGCATGTTTTTGCGAGGCGGTTTCCTTGGCACGTCTTGTCAAAGCAGAGATCGTGTACCCCCTTTTACGGGATTCTCATTAATACGGACGTGGGTAACCCAACCGCGCCACTTATCACGGTGCTTGGGAGGCAAGCGAGTTTTACTAGGCAGGTGGGGACGCACAACCGCATTCGCCCATATAAGGGGACAAGGATCCACCTTTTTTACCTACGCCTTCTTCCTCCCTTGCCTACCCATCTCTCGCGCACCCGAGCTCCAGTGCCCAAGCCCGCACTTCCCACCTCAACCTTCTCCAGCAATGTCCGGAGCGGGAGGCAAGTGGATGGTCTCCTCCGTCACGGAGGGCAAAGTCAAAAAGCTAAGGAAGGCCGGGTATCTGTCCAAGGACATCACGCACTGGCTTCCCGAAGAGGGGCAGCTTATCCCCACCCCCAAGGCCCCATGAGAGGGTAGTATTTCTCCCCCACTTCCTCCGCGGACTGGTTTTCCACTCCACCCATTTGTCCGGGGGCTCATGTTATACTACGCCCTGGATTTCCATGATCTGGCTCTGAACTTCGTCCTCAACATCTCGGCGTTTATCGTCGTGTGCGAGGCTTTTCTCCGCGTCCGCCCCCATTTCGGCCTCTGGCTCAAGACCTTCAACGTCAAGCCCAAGGTGGTGCGCGGCAGCCAGGCGGAGTGTGGAGGCGCCATGGCGGGCAAGATGGCCAACATCCTATAGTTCGAGGGCTCTTTCGTGGAGACCCTAAAGGGATGGCAAGCCGGGTGGTTTTATATCACCGAGCCGCGTGATCCGAAATGGACCGCAGCCCCCGAGTTCTGATCCGGACCACCCACACGGCTTATGTCCTTGAAAGAGATGGGCCTGTCGTGGGGTGACGAAAAAGAGGTGACCGGATTGCAAACATGCATCCAGTCCCTGGTGAACAAGCCAGTCCGGTTTGTTAACGTAATCCAGGTTATGCTCGTCCGCCGGATCCTCCCGTGTCAACAACGGGATTTTAATCTGTGGGAGTTTGACCCGGCGCAGCATCAAACCCTCAGCAGGCTCTTCGACACGACGTACGAAGACGCCTGGAAGATGCTATTCAAGGGCGCCGAGGCTCCCGCATCCGCTTCCGAGGACCGCGGATACAGCTCGCAGCGTCACGCTAGCGAGGTAAGCCATCTACACCTTTTACAAGATGTTAAGCTTTTTTCATAGTTTGACTCTATGCAGGATCTAAACTCCCTTACCTTTGACAGGCTTGGCGGGCGATATCCGGACCGATTAACTGTCCGGCTCCGCTGCCCGAAGACCCAGCCCCAGCTCTACTAGCGAAGCTGCTGGCTCCGGCGCCTTATGTGGTGCCGGAGAAGAAGGCCAAGAAGAAGAAGACCACGGGGACTCGAAGGAGTGCCCGCAACGTGGTGGTGTCGGACTCGTCATCTGACGAGTCCGAGACGCCCTCCTCCCGTGAAAACGAGGAGGAGGAAGAAGAAAACTCTCCCCCCCAGCGGAGGAAGGAGAGAAGAGGAAGGCCGCCCCAACGGGGGAGGCCGAGGGGTCTAGGAAAAGGAAGACCCCTCCGCCGGACTATGCCCCCAACGCCGAAGACGGCGAAGAGGAGTGGCCAAACAGGGCCAAGCGTCCGGCGAAATCGTAAGTTCGGATATCAGAGTAACTCGGTTGCACAGCTTTCCCTAATGTCAAATGTAATTATGCAGTCCGCCCCGGACCGAATTCGGTGAATCATCGGGCGGCTCCCTGGACTCATCGGACGTGAACTCAGTTCCGCCCGCTGTCTCCCCCCGCACTGCAGACGACACCGAAGTGGCATCACGACAAGCTCTGGGGCAGGAGGAGGTGGTCCCGGAGGAGCCGCAAGGCAACCTCCCGGACTCCAGGAGTGAAGGGGATAAGGCTCCCCAGGGCTCTGAGTCCAGCTTTGTGCCGGACACCGCGCCGGAATCTTCAGTTCCGGACCGCCGTAGGTGAACTCCTTCCAAGAGGAGCAAGCCTTCTAAGCCGGCGGCCTCCGTCCAACCAGAGGTACCGGACAATCTGTTGGAGGTGCTTGACGATGCCTCCATCGACGAGGGGCACCGTACTATTTTGAGTACGGTGATCCAGAAGGTTCAGTCCGCCAAGAGCGGACTGACTGAAGCTTGCGCTAGCCTTCTAACAGGCTTCGAGGTAAGTAAAAATATGTAAAAATATTACCGCATAGACAGTAGCCCCTGATGCTCTGTTTGGTGTTCGGAAAGAAAAGCCGAATAGAGGATCTATTAAATATCGCAGGAGTCTACCAAAAAAAGAGTCAATATGCGTATGCAGGCTTCGCTGCTATCCACCACCGCACTGACTACGGAGGTGGGTGTCCTGAAGCAGGACCTCGAGCGGACCGAGCAAGAGCTCGGCCTTGCCAAGCGGCGGCTCGAGGAGGAAGAAGGTAAGCAATACCTTACAGAAAAAGTGTCTATAAAAAGGCTTGATTGCAAAAAGAGTAACAGGATTGTACTGCTTATTGTAGGGGCCACGACTGAGGTGGCAACCCTTAAGCAGGCGTTGTCTGCGGCCAAAAAGAAAACGACCACGGAGCGCACCGAGCGAGACAGACTTGGGGCTCAGGTCAGCGAGGTGCAGCAAGAGCTGCAGGCTCTCATGAAAAAACATGAGAGTTTGGAGCTGGAGTCAAAGGCGCAAGCATCTGAGCTTGCAACGGCCCTAGAGGCTGCCAAGTCTGCCAAGGCCGAAGCCCAAAAGGCCCTCCAAGAGTTGGAGGAGATGAGGAAGATAGCAGCGGGTAAGGCATTCTTTATGCAAAGCAGAAATAAAAAAGTAAACTACCTGTTACTTACCCGAATCCGGAGCTCTCCAGGGGCATTCACGGATCTTCCCCGCAGCGTATTTGATGCCGCGGCATTCTACCGAGCTGAAGAGGGCAGCTTGACTGAGAAGGTGTTCTGGTCTCAGTATTCTGAGGCCGGACACCCTGTGCCCTTGAGCGACCAGCTGAAGCAGCTGGTCGAGCTCCACAAGGCGGCTGAACAGGCCCTGAAGGGCTTCATAGTTCGGCTGTGGCCTAGAGAGGCCCTGCCTGGGAGCTACTTCGGACTGGTGCGGCGGCTGGTGGAGGCTTGTCCAAGGCTCGAGGTCGTCAAGCGCTCCGTCTGCATCGAAGGTGCCCGTAGGGCCCTTGCCCGTGCAAAGGTGCACTGGGGTAAGCTGAATGGTGAGAAGCTTGTGAAGGACGGGCTGCCGCCGGGGAAGGAGCATCGCAAGCCCGAGAACTATTACAAGGATGTTCTTGCTGGTGCCCGCCTTGTGGCGGATGAATGTACCAAGGATGTAATTTTTGAAGGAATTCGCTCGTGTTATCCTGTGCGCTGAAAACTTGTTCATATGCGCTAAGCAATGCTTGAATTTAAAATATTACTTTCTGTGCGGCCGTTTATCAAAAAATTGAGAGATGGCCAGTCGTCGGCTTCTTCCCCCATGCCACTAGTGCTGGGGTGTTTGGGATAAACCTGAGCGCTCTTTTTCCCATGATTGGGTCCGTCGAGGGAGGCGGTCAGCACAACGAACAAGGCAATCAGACTATAATGCTTGAACACTCTCACTTAGCCATAGAACTCTATAATTTTAAATTTCGGCGAAGCCCCTAGTTCGGAAGACCGAGTTCGGGGCACTATCCACGCCTTGGCCAGACAAAGCCAGCTCCTCGCTCGAAGCGGCATAAGCCTTTAGGGACTCGAAGAACCTCTCGAACAGCGACCGATCTCTCGCCACATCATGACAGTCAGTTTTAGCTTTCTCCACTGAGGTGCTTAACCCAGCTGAACCGGGGCACAATCGTAGTGGTTCTCCTAGTGCTACCTTAGCCGATAGAGCGGAACGTAAGGCACCAAAACATAGGAGCCGGGCAAACCCAACTATTGACCCAAATCATGATTCGGAGCCGATGCATATAGTGCTATAAGTTCGGGGTGCCGCACTTGTGAAAGTGTACTGACTTCTCACACCATTATGAGGGGTACTGAAGCCCCTGGCGTGTTTGCCGTACCATGGTGTACGGGTGCAATCATGTCATTTAATAAGCATAAATGTGAAAAGAAGACAATGCAAAAAATAGACAAGAAGCTAAGCATTGTTTATAGAGAGGCTATTTATCAAAGCCGAACGATACAAATAGTGCGGTAAGCAAAATATATTGGACTATTCAGTATGTCCTGACCAGGGGCAGGCCACGGTATTGTATTTAAAACAGGTATACCGCTCGTAACAGAGACCACCTGGGAGTTCCATAATGCGGCATGGCTTGTCTGCCTCCCTGGATCTTGCATCGTTTGTGCGGCAATCGAATTGCCGGACAGGTCGTCCGAAGTATGGAGTCCTGAAAGTAAGAGAAAATTAAAAAAAGAATCCGGCAGCCCCTAGTACGTTTTAAGCCGTATTTTGGGCGTGCCGTTACTGTGCCCCTTCCCCTGTGCCCATGGTATTTCAAGGGCGTAGTTATGTACGCGAGGTACTGGTTTCGCTATGTCGCGAAAGCTGGGGTTGGGGCCGCATTGCTACGCTTGCTCAGAGTGTGCCAGGCGGTCCTGTTGTGGGTTACTCCGGGCGCGCTTGGCAGTGTCTGGCTTTTTAATGGCCGGACTGGAGAATTGCCTGAGAAGGCTACTTTGTACCTCCACTGCGAGAGCCGCCGTATGCTCCTCCGTACGGAGGGAGCTGATGAGGACATCAATATCATTGTTACACCCACAACCCCTACTGCTATACATACTAGACCAATTACTAGAGCTCACGCACGTCAATTAAATTATCAGGTACTTTCGTTTCTTGGTAATGATTCTAATGTTCATGAGAATATGATGCTGGCTAAATTGGATACATTTATTTTGCTTACAAATGAAGGGCCTAGATTGGACAAGAAAGATGAACCTTGGAACAAGTTCAAGCATGGAGATGATGGCATGCGCAAGGGGATCAAGAACGGAGTTACAAGTGATGATTTCAAGGCTTTGAAGCCACCATAAGGAGTGCATGAAGCCTTGGACGAAATATACAAGATGCCACTTCATAAATTTGGTCCATAGGCTATTTGAGTTGCTGCGTCACCTTATTATTGGGCCAGGCCCATGTATTTTCAAAATACTTAAGTATAGGCTATTTTTAGAGTCCGTATGTGTGGGGAAACAAGAGTTAGGGTTGGTTTCATGTGTGGGGAAACAAGAGTTAGGGTTGGTTTCAGACCCCACCCTCAAGGGCCACGAAATTCCCCTCTCTTCCTCCATATATAGCCCTTAGGGCGTCGTTTAGACTTTGGGTTTTGTTTAGATTAAAAGTTCGCCATAGCTGCAACTTCGCGTACTTCGTTTGTGTCCAACGACCAGACCAAGATGTCACAGAACCCCACCTTGATCAATAAAGCTTTCATCTTATATTCGCAATATCCAGATTGCAATCTCAGTTTCTTGCTTGTTCTTCATTTGCTCGCAGGAAACAGGCCCTCGTGGTCAGGTTGATCGTGCTCCGGCGTGGTCAATAACCCCTCGGAAGTTGGTTTGGCGATTGCTAAGGCGCGACGTCTCGCACGTTCGTAGTCGGATCGTCAAGGTCGACTCCCACAGAAAACGATAGCCACCATCTCATCGAAACATCGGGACACCTTTGCCTCTATCAGTTCGGTGTTTCTGTTGACCGTAATTACTCCTCGAGGGCCTGGCATCTTGAGCTTGAGATATGCATAGTGCGGCACCGCATTGAACTTTGCGAATGCGGTTCGTCCGAGCAGGGCGTGATAGCCGATGCGAAACGGGACTATATCGAAGATTAACTCTTCGCTTCAGAAATAGTCCGGGGATCCGAAGACCACGTCAAGTGTTATTGAGCCTGTACAGTTGGCTTCTACACCTCGTATAACACCTTTAAAGGTCGTTCTTGTGGGCTTAATCCTTGAGGGATCTATGCCCATTTTCCGCACTGCGTCCTGATAAAGCAGGTTTAGGCTACTGCCGCCGTCCATGAGGACTCTTGTGAGATGAAATCCGTCGATGATTGGGTCGAGAACCAATGCGGCGAAGCCGCCATGACGGATGCTAGTGGGATGGTCCCTTCGATCAAAGGTGATCGGGCAGGAGGACCATGGGTTGAACTTTGGGGCGACTGGCTCTATCGCATATACGTCCCGTAGCGCACGCTTCCGCTCCCGCTTGGGAATGTGGGTTGCGTATATCATGTTCACCGTCTGCACTTGTGGGGGAAACCCCTTCTGTCCATTGTTGTTCGGCGGCTTGGGCTCCTCGTCGTCACTGTGCAGCCCCTTGTCTCTGTTTTCGGCCCTTAACTTGCCTGCCTGCTTGAACACCCAACAATCCCTGTTAGTGTGATTGGCTGGCCTATCGGGGGTGCCATGTATTTGGCACAAGCGATCGAGTATTCGGTCCAAACTGGACGGGCCCTGAGTATTCTTTTTGAATGGCTTTTTCCACTGACCGGATTTATAGCCTTTGAATCCGGCATTGACTGCCGTGTCTTCATTGCTGTCGCCGCTAACGCGGCGTTTTTGCTTATTCCGACGTGTCCTGCCACTTTTGGCCTTGGTATCCGAATTACCAGGGTTCTTTGATAAGTTGTTACTGTGAGCTAGCCAGCTGTCTTCTCCCGCGCAAAAGCGTGTCATGAGTGTCGTGAGGGGTGCCATGGATTTCGGCTTTTCCTGTCCCAGGTGCCGGGCAAGCCACTCGTCACGGATGTTATGCTTGAAGGCTGCTAGGGCCTCTGCGTCCGGACAGTCGACTATCTGGTTTTTCTTTGTTAGGAACCGGGTCCAGAATTGTATGGCCGATTCTTCTGGCTGCTGAATTATGTGGCTTAAGTCGTCGGCATCCGGTGGTCGCACGTAAGTGCCCTGGAAGTTGTCGAGGAATGCGGCTTCCAGGTCCTCCCAAGAACCGATTGAGTCTGCTGGCAAGCTGTTAAGCCAATGCCGGGCCGGTCCTTTAAGTTTGAGCGGGAGGTATTTGATGGCGTGTAGATCATCGCCGCGTGCCATGTGGATGTGAAGGAGATAATCCTTTTTCCATACTCTTCGGCCACAAGGACTTCAGTCCATCTGTCAGCTAGCAGATCTTGGGCAGCTCTAAGCTGTTGCTGCTTTTTCTTGAGGCTGCTTGCCGTGGCTAAAAGCCTGCGTTTAGAACGCTCTTGTTCGGCGGGGTCTTATGGTATGACGAATTCGTCGTCATCGAGGCTTGCCTCGTCTTCGGAGGGAGGCGTATAGTTATCATCCTCGACCTCTCGGTCTGCCGCTCTCTCATGAGGGCTGGCTTCTCCATCATCCTGTGCCGAATCTTGCTGAGGTGGGTGTTCTTCGGCACTATCCGGGGTAGTATTATCTCCCGTGCCGGAATCACCGTTTTTGCTTTGGCGGGATTTAGAGCGGCGCCGTTGACGCCGGCGCTTTGGCTGTTTCTTGGGGCGTTATCCCCCACTGTTCCATCGCCATCTCCATCTTTTGGAGTATCCACCATATATATGTCATATGACGAGGTGGCCTTCCAGCGCCCTATAGGTGCTGGTTCCAGTTCGTCTCCTACATCGTCGTCCATGCCGTCGATGTCTTTGGAGCCGAAGTCAAGCATGTTGGTTAGATCGTCGACAGTGGCTACAAAGTGGGTGGTGGGTGGGCTTTGAATTTCCTCATCGTCCGCATCCCACCCTCGCTGACCATAGTCCGGCCAGGGCTCTCCTGATAAAGAGAGAGACTTAAGAGAATTCAGGATGTCGCCAAAAGGCGAATGCTGAAAGATGCCTGCGGCGGTGAACTCCATTATCGGCACCCAATCGGATTCGATTGGCAAGGGCGCGGGGGGTTCGGAGTCCGGGAAGGAGTCCGGATCCTCGGAGTCACGGGTCATGCAGAGTGCGGGGCTGGAGTTCGGCTCAATCGCCTTTGAGATCGCAGCCCCTGAGGCAGCGTCCAACTGCTGATCCTCGATCGGCGCAGTAGGCTCCGAATCGATGGTCGGGACCGGTGCGTGTGCGGCCTCCAAAGCGCTGTTCGGCGGCAGAGCTAAATCATGCCCATCAAGACAGTGCGGCGCGCTTGACTGTGGCTCGAATCCGTCGAAGATCAAGTCCCCGCGGATGTCGGCCGTGTAGTTTAGGCTTCCAAACCTGACCTGATGGCCAGGGGTGTAGCTTTCGATCTGCTCAAGGTGGCCGAGCGAATTGGCCCGCAGAGCGAAGCTGCCGAAGACGAAGATCTGTCCGGGGAGAAAAGTCTCACCCTGGACTGCATCGTTGTTGATGATCGAAGGAGCCATCAGGCCTGAAGGCGATGACACAGAGGAACTCTCAATGAAAGCACCAATGTTGGTGTCAAAACCGGCGGATCTCGGGTAGGGGGTCCCGAACTATGCGTCAAGGCCGGATGGTAACAGGAGACAAGGGACACGATGTTTTTACCCAGGTTCGGGCCCTCTCGATGGAGGTAATACCCTACTCCTGCTTGATTAATATTGATGATATGGGTAGTACAAGAGTAGATCTACCACGAGATCAGGGAGGCTAAACCCTAGAAGCTAGCCTATGGTATGATGGTTGTGTATGGAGTTGATTCTGTCCTACGGACTACAACCCTCCGGTTTATATAGACACCGGATAGGGTTAGTGATGAGGACATCAATACCATTGTTACACCCACAGCCCCTACTGTTACATATACTGGACCAATTACTAGAGCTCGCGCACGCCAATTAAATTACCAGGTACTTTCGTTTCTTGGTAATGATTCTAATGTTCATGAGATTATGATGCTGCCTAAATTGGATACATTTGTTTTGCTTTCAAATGAAGGGCCTAGCTTGGAGAAGGATGAACATTGGAGCAAGAACACTGATGAGGACATCAATACCATTGTTACACCCACAGCCCCTACTGTTACATATACTGGACCAATTACTAGAGCTCGCGCACGCCAATTAAATTACCAGGTACTTTCGTTTCTTGGTAATGATTCTAATGTTCATGAGATTATGATGCTGCCTAAATTGGAT
>NC_053024.1:344346077-344365138 GCF_003073215.2 Triticum urartu | reverse complement strand
ATGACATGACACCATGCCAAGTTTCATTATTTCCATGCGAGTTTTGGATTTACATGAATTTAAAAACCAAGTTTCTCGATGTTCTTGGCCAAGTCACGACGCACAGATGTTTGAATTTCATTCCCATTTCTTGCATGGGACCTAGAAATTCACCCAAGGACACACATGTGATTTTTCAACCAACTTTGGTGCACCAGGACATGTGCTTGTAGTTCAAATTTGGATTATGCACATTAAATGTCTAGAAACTCAATTAATTTATAAAAAAGGCTAAATGAACCCGGAATAATTCTAAAATTTAACAGGGCACTCATATAGTTCTATGTTGCCTTTGTAAAGAAAATCTGGGGGGAGGCAGCGTATATTGTTTCGCACACAAAGGTGGCACGTTACCTCTCAGAACCACGAGGCATGTTGAGAGAATCTGCGGTTTTGCAAGAAGCTTATACCAAAACTTGTCCCAATTCAGCCAAGAATTATATACATATGAAAACAGGGTTTAGATTATCCCGAACATCTCGCCACCTAGACCAATGTACTCTAATTTGAATTCAACATAAAATGGATACAAATATTTGAATTGGAGATCGTATGTTACATGTAGTTTATAGTGAAATATGATTACTCCTATATGCATGTTTTTTGTTATCAAGATAATATTTAAATGATTGTATAAATTGACAACAGTCATATTCAAATAACTAAAATTGATTCAAATTTAGTCCATATGGTAGACGATAATATATATGTTCATAGGGTGGAGTAAAATGTTCATATATGATGGAAGATCAAAATGTAGGACTACATCCATTATAAACCGCAAGGTCACCTAACGATATATTCGAATTCAACATAACATGGATTCAAAAATTGAAATTCGAGATCCTGGCATTTGTAATCATATAAAAAAGGACATGACTCTTTCTTTTGGTGGGAATTGATTTGTTTTTTGTTGTTGTTGAGGGAAGTGTGAATCGATTTGGTACTGTACAGGGTAATCTTGTTCTCTCGATTTTTTTAAAATTTTCTTGTAGTTTTTTCAGTGACATTTATAGCAATATAGTAAAAGGGGACATGACTCTCTCGTGTCTTGTATGAATTGTTTTTTGTACACGTTAAGTTTGTTCTGCCGAACAAGGAATCACGCCTTGGTATCCCAAAAATTTAAGCTCGAGTATCTTTTGTCTCATCTGCTTTGAAACTCCCGCCTCTTCAACCCGCGCCGCGCCTTGTTATCCCAAAATTTTGACGCACGTGAAAACTCCCTCCTCATCTGAAATCGATCCCGCAGCCCAGACATGCAAAATCCCCCTTCTACCCCTCAGCCGGAAATGTCGGCTCGACGTCGCGGTGACAAAACCGGTGGGGGTATGCTGGTAACTTACCCTACATTTCAGACAAGCGCATCCCTAAGCCATGGCTCCCCCTACCTTCCCCTCCCCATTCGTACACCGAGGCCGCCAAAACCCACGAAACCCCACGCTCCTCGGTCGGCCTCCCGACCGCGCCCAGCCAGAGACTCTTCCCCGACGACGTCGTCCACCGTAACAACTCGTCGTCCCTCATCCACCGCACCGGATGAGGATCTCGTCGATCTCGTCGTCCCCGCCGATCAGCCGCCCCTCCTCCACCTCCAAGGAGCTGCCCCGACGTTCGCCTCGTCTATCGCGCCACCTCCAATCCCCACAGCGCCATCTTGACCTGCCCCACCGGAACCGCAGCACCCTCACCAATTCCTCCGATGAAGCCGAGGCCAACTCGGCGCCACCAAGGAGGTTCTGCACTCACCGCTGCATTTTATCTTTTATTCGATCTCACTGGGGCTGCCGTGCTCGATACCGAGCAGATGGTGTCTCCATCGACGGCGCCGTCGCCGGCCACATCATCCACGGTGTCTCTCCCCCATGTCGTTGCTTCCTCGGCGGCACTTCATGCTGCTGCTCTGCTATTGCTGTCGGTTGCGCTGCTGCTCCCTCTTGCTCTCATTCGTGTTGCTGCTCTGCTCTTGCTCTCTGCTCGCGCTGCTGCTGCTGTTGCACGACCTCCGGCAGCTACAGGAGTTGCTGCTTTAGCACTCGCTCGTGGTTCTGCTACTGCATGACTTGCTCTCTGCTAGTGCATTCCCTGCTCGAGCATCTGCTGATTTAGATCACTGCTTCTCTGCTACTAGTTCTCAAACGCCCTAAACATCTATTGCAATGCTTCTGCTAGTTCAATTAGTTTCGACAGTAAAATTCAGTTTCGACTGTAGTTCAGTTTCTTCAGTTAAGTTCAGCGCAAACAGTATTTACAGCATCTGTCAGGGCGGTCGTGGCGCGGCTGATGCGTTTTACATCTTGCACTTTTTGGTGATGTATTTTACATCATCTATTGCAGATGATATTAGAGTCCCGCTTCAGATTAACATTGTCTGTCTTGTCCTACTTCATTGCAGATGTATTTTACACCACCCTCCATTGCATATGTATTTTACATCATCTATTACAGATGATATTAGAGTTCCACTTTTTGGTGATGTATTTTACATCATCTATTGCAGATGTATTTTACACCACCCTCCACGTCCAACCCTAATGATGTTGAGGTCGACAAGGCTATGCCAAAGAGGTTGTACACTCGTTGCATCACTTTGTTACTCTGCATTCATGTCGATCCCTCAGGGATCCTTTGCTATGTGGAACTACTATGGTACTACTATTCGTGCATTTGGTTAGGAGTGGAGCAAAGCAAAACTGGAGGATTTTTTTCCTTTGGTGTCTCTTTCAAAGAAAAATGGTAGGAATTTTAATATCCAGTTGGACGTCCTTTTCAAATTAATATGCATGAAGAACAGGACTAATTGCATTACTGGCATAATAAGATTCTTATTTTTTTCATTTTCACATGGTTTGACTTTAATTTGACCATGTTTCTCCATTCCTGTGTTCTTCCAATTCATGTGAACCAAACACCGAGGTTCATAGAAATCCTATGTTTCCAAATGCTCTTTTGCATGTGCATTCCTATCCTATTCCTGTTTTTCCTGTCCCTGCGTTTATAGAATCCTCCAATTCTAAGGAGCCCTTACAGATTTACTTCATTTTCAGATAGGCGTCAAAGAAAACTCTGTGTGTTATGTCCTGATCCTGCCCTGTCGTCATCCACCCCACCCCGAGGTGCACCCTCGAACAGAAGCTTTCACTGCTAGAGAGATTCCCGCAAACTCTTCTTTCTCCGCCTCAGATCATCTTCCCCGTTGCCGGCAGCCACGCCAACTGCATTACCATCATCGACTGAGCAGATGAACCTGAGGACTACACAGTTCCGAAGAGAGGTCGCAGTCTTTCGTGTTTGCTTATGTTATACATCGGTTATTATTACCTGCTACTTTATCGTTCAAACTTGAGTTTTAAAATGCCCGTGGGTCTCATATCGAGCCAACGAATAGTATCTGTCTACTATCTGGTTCATCTGGGGTCTTCTATGTGGTTCATGTTGGGTGGGCAACAAACAGTAGATGATCCATTCTCTATCTTTTTAAAACTGAAGCTATAATCTACCTGCTATCATTAGTTTTGGATCTATCCACTCGTTTGCTACCATCAGTCTTGATTTCTACATGCACCCCTTAGGCCTTACAAAATCTAACTAATTTTTTATTATGCATGTCAGTTATTGTACACAATCGTACTGAACATGTAGAGAAAAAGAGAAGACCGTTGCGTGGGAATACAATGTCATGCAGACGCCGCTCCATGGTGGGCTAAGTGCCCCCCTCCCGCCATTCCAGATTGTATTCCAGAGGAAGATAACTGTTCAGATGGGGATTCAGAGGGAGCCGACCACTCCTATTTACCACCTGAGGTTTTGCTCTAACCTGGCATGCTGATGTTGGTCATATCATGCATATGGTGCCTCACATTGCTTACATTATTCATCTTATATGTCATCAGCTTAGTTTAGATTTGCTTTGTGTGAATGCCACCTGTTTGGTTTCTATATCATACTCCCACCATTCCTAAATATTTGTCTTTTTAGAGATTTCAACAAGTGACTACATACGGACAAGCAAAATGAGTGAATCTACACTCTAAAATATGTCTATATACGTCCGTATGTAGTAGTCCATTTGAAATCTCTATAAAGACAAATATTTAGAACAGAGGGAGTCTTCTGGCGACTTCTATTGCAATGGCCATCGTTTTTCTCCCAGGCCAGTTATCCCATATATTGAACTTCATCGCACCTCCATGAGCACCGGTGAGAATTGTGTGATGTATCTCATGCCATTCCTTTTTTTCTCCATTACGTTATGCCATTGTCCGACTACCTCCTGCCGTCTATATTTGTATGCCTACGGTTGCTTTTCACCATTTGAGCGGTTATGGAAAAATTAGGTGAAAACAAGGTCAGTCAGAATGGTCCTGTTGAGCATATTTCTCTGGTTACAGATAGCTCCTCGAGGAGGATTCAGAGAGAGATGACCAGTCGTATCCCCCCCGAGGTGCATGCTCTAACTTGGCAGGGTTATATTGCTCATATCATGCATATGGTGTCTTGCATTGCCATGCCATCTGCTTAGATTAGACATGCTTTGTGTGAATGCCTCCTGTTTGCTTTCTATATCAGATATGTGAATTATGCAATGCCATGTTTTTCAGCCAGTTATCATATATGTGAATTATGCACCGCCATGGAGCCAGGCATCATATATGTGAATTATCTCATGCCATCTTTTTTTTCCATTACGTATTCCATTTGTCGACAATCTGTGTATATTGAACTACTCTTCATGTGTATCAGCCATTTGAGCCGGTTATGGAAAAATCAGTGAAAACAAGGTCTTCAGAGCAGGCAATGGTACCTGTTGAAGCATATATCTCGATGGTTACAGGGCGCTCCTCAGAGGAGGATTAGAGACTAGATGACCAGTCCTATTATCCACCTGAGATGTATGCTCTAGTTGCAATGTTTATATTTCTCATATCATGCATATGGTCTTGCATTGCTTAGTTTAGACATCATATGCACAATATTGAATTCCATCTGCTTAGTTTAGGAGATCATACATGCGAGTGCCAGCTGCTTAGTATATGAATCAATTATGTCAATTATATCATGCATCCTATATACTTAGACAACATTTATGTGAATTATTTCATCCCAACCTATTTTAGACGACATCATAGTTTTGTCATGTCATCCTATTTAGATACTCATCAAATGTTGAATTATGACCATTATATCATGTTAATTATCCATCATATATCTGAAACTGTGTCATGCTATCCTGTTTAGTTAGGCATCATATATGTGAAATTGTGTCATGCTGTCATGTTTGGTTAGACAACATATATGTGAATTACCACATCTATCTATCATACAATGTTTGTACATTCAATTTCTTTTCTTGTTTATCAGCCATTTGAATTGAGGGGTGATGGCAGTATCTAAGGGAGCAACTGTTCTTCACAAAAGACAGTGCTACCCGTCGATGCAGATAGAACCATGGTTGTACTAGCCCACAAACTTGCCCCACCACACATAATCGAGACTCTTCCAGATTGCACACTTACACCGTTGGGCAGAGAACCAGCTACAACCCATCTAACCCCAACCCCAGCGGATAGTAACCCACTTCTAGTTGACAAAGCACCATGTCCACCACAGAGTACCCCCACACGAGCAGTTTGTAAAGCTACTGCAGTGCCCAAAGCACGAAGACCACCACAGCTAACCCAAACTCCACGTTTAAAGAGAAGAGCAACTGTTCTCAGGTCAGATTCCGTAGCTATGGTCCATACTCCTTTGCTGTTGCATCACTGTATTTACTCATACCAACTACTTTCGAATTTGAAGGATCCAATTGAAACTCCAATGGCGCAACAGGTATGTTTTAAACCTATTTCTTTAACTGGAGTTGTTAACTTCTTGCTCTATGTTGATTTCAGTTTCATAAACAGTTATGTTCTCATGTGATGCACATTACAAGTGTGCCAATGTTGTGTAGTTTCTCACACTTATATTCTGTCTATGCTGCTGTGTTCTTAAAAATATATGAGTTGAACTGTGTCTCTATCTTGATTAGGGAACATAAACTAGAATGATATGGACAATACAGTGACCATAGTACATAGATATATGTTTGTTTCATGTGTTATCCTGTCCACCTTACTACTGAACCGGTTTACCAAAATGAGTTTCGTATACTACAAGCTAAACCTGTGATGTGTCTGCTTGTTTCTCTTGTAGTATGCAAACAGAATATTGGAGAAGAGCACCCCACTATGCAATGGTAGAGAAAGTAATGCAGATAAGGTTCAAGATAGTGAGACAACCCTGTTGGTCTCCAAGAAAGGTGATAAAAACGATCTTGTAGACAGTGAGAAAACCCCACAGTCCTGCGTTGATGTAGTGTTCGAGTTACTGGCCAGTACCGCTGGCACAAGCTCTTCGAACTCGCTGCCTGAATCACTTCGGCTTCTTCAGTCTCAGCTACAAGCTGAAAGGCATCAGTCAGTTGTGCTGCGGCAAGAAGCCGAAGGACTGAGGAAGTCCCTGCAGAATTCAGATGCATACTTTCTTGTGCAACAGCAAGCGCTGGAGGATTTAAGCGCCAAACAAGAGAAAGTTAATAAGCTTGCTAAGCATCTTGCCAGCATTATGGGTACCCAGGATATTGTTTCTTGAGCTCTTCTAAAGTGGTTTTAGTTCTGGACTTGTTTTGCTGCGGCGTTTATTTGCACTGGTCGCCAACTTTGACGACGAGTGTATGTGATATGCTGCTTTGTTCCCTATATTTGCACTGGTAGCGAACTTTGATGCCCTAGTGGATGTATATGTGTAATACCGTGCTATGCCTACCGTAATTTGCTTTCTTATTTAGTGATCTGTAGTGTTGTTTATTTGTTTGCCTATAGTCAGTGCATTTTGTTTGCTAGTGGCCGCAAAACCTATTTTTTAAAACTAGGCCACAATAACCATGGGCTACATTTACTATAGTACCATGGGCCTCCTCGGGCCGTAGAACAATGTCCTTCTAAGGGCCATAGATCTTTTTGTTCTTTTTGCTGTGAAGCGGGGTCCGGTTAGCATCAATGGGCCTTTTTTTTTGCATTCGATCGATGCCAAAACAATTTAATAACAGACCGCCTTATGGGCGTAACGGCGATTTGGAATTGTCCGTCATGGACACAATATAGCGCCGTGTTATCAGCCGTATTGGCACGAGCGCTATGAAAAGGCACGATGAATTAACGGGTGCAACGCGCCAATTGTACGGGCTGAATGTTCACAAGAGACAAGGCGCATAAGCGGCTTAGATCCAATGTGGATGAGCCAGAAATGGCCTGAGGAAGCGAGATAACCGGGTTGGAAATGCAATGGATACATGCGGCCTAATGGTTATAAGGCGGCGTACACGTTGATTGCGGCCAGATACACCGCGCGTCTTCGTTACATGTGCCAGAGTTTCAATGGCTTGTATGGCCGCAGACTCATGGGCCTAATGGGCCGGAGT
Source organism: Triticum urartu (assembly GCF_003073215.2). Taxonomy (NCBI): domain Eukaryota; kingdom Viridiplantae; phylum Streptophyta; class Magnoliopsida; order Poales; family Poaceae; genus Triticum; species Triticum urartu. Next base: position 344,357,640 of record NC_053024.1, on the reverse strand, counting down.
GTCGAACACGATGGATATTATTAGTGGCCAATTGACGCATTGGCTTATTTTCTGATAGGTCCCGTGGCCTGAGTTAGCGGGCCTATGGATATATAGATCAGGCTGTTCGGCGGCCGGCCATTACGCTTCTTTGACCAAGTCCGAACGGGCCGGCCTTCACCGAATGACCTTTATTCAGCCCCGTGGCACATGTCGACGTTCTAGGCGCCTCTTGTACCATGAGATTGATGCACTCTGTCCAACGTGAGCCACAACACTGTTCTTCCTTCGGCCAATGAGAATTTTCACGTGGGCGAACAAATCTCACTTTGTCGGTTCCGTTGCGTTATCGAATCCACAGCCCGGACGCCGATACGTCCACAGAGCGACCCTTCAGCGCATGGTCCATGGGTGTTCGTGTCACCCTGACGCAAAAGATTTTCTGTACGCAGGTTCATCATCATGGAATCGTGGGACACTTCCGTGGACTGATATTAGAGTTTGGACGCGCTTTATGATACATCAGTTAGGACAGTATTCTTCGGATTGTCCATAAAATTCATGGGATTACTGCGCTACAAGAACTGACTATTCGGATGAGACATGGCACTCCTTGGGGCATCGGACCCAAACCAAATTCATAACATGATTATTGCTCATCGTTATACTCCCCCGTAGTAACTTCGGCTCCGTGGCTTGTTCGGCCGGGTCCCGCCCCTCAATTCCGGTCAGCCTGAGCGAAGATCTGGAACCCCAAAAATTCTAAAATAAATTGCTTGACGTGAGGAATTTATCTATTAATCATCTTCAAAAAGAATTAACTAAATATCACTCTTCAAATAAAAATGACAGCAGTTCTCAGGAGCGCTAATGTTTCTGTTTTTTATAGCAAGTTCAACAAGACTTTCCCCAAGTCTTCCCAATGGTTCTACTTGGCACAAACACTAATTAAACACAAAAAACACAACCTAAACAGAGGCTAAATAATTTATTTATTACTAAACAGGAGCAAATAGCAAGGAATAAAAATAAAATTGGGTTGCCTCCCAACAAGCGCTATCGTTTAACGCCCCTAGCTAGGCATAACAAGCAAGAATAGATCTAGGTATTGCCATCTTTGGTAGGCAATTCTTCAATGAGGCATCTACCATCTTTAGGAATTTCTTTTTTTATTAATTATCAAACTTTTAGGCACAAGATCGAAAAATTCATTTGTAACAAATGGTTCCTTAATGATAGCAAAAAGATTGGGATGAACACTTATAGATTTAAGATCCGCATTTTCTTACTAGATGATTCACCCTTATTTTTAGGAACATACATAAGCTTGGCAACTTTAGTAGGAGGACTTGGAGTATTCTTTACGGAAGAAAAAGCGGTTCCTTTCGTGTAATGATACAAGTTTATGATTCTAGCGGAATAATACTTCACACCCACTGTTTTTGTCCCAAATTCCGGTAATATAAGTTATGAATTCTCTCTTCTTCTAATTGCAGTAGTATTTGTGATTTGTCAATCCACGTATGAAATAGGGAAAAGGAGAGACTTAGGTCTGTGCTTCAAGTCCTTCACGGTCACTTTTGGGCCAGAGAGATAGTGTGTCTAAGTCTCTCACGTTTGGTTCAGGATCGGATGCAGACTAACCTGACTCAACCCGACTTTCATCATCCGGCTACTCGATTCGGTTGATCTCCTTTTGTTGGCACTAGATTCGTGCTCTTCAACCCAATTGGAATCCTTTCCAATTCGTCGGCGTTGAGATATGACGAAACAGCGTTGCAGCGAATCCGAGTCAAACTACAGCCAAGGTGTTGCATCACCTCCACTTGGGCCCATGAGCCTTGTACGACCTAGGTTAGTTTTAGGCTGCTTGGGACGTCCTCCCACCTCCTTGGCCGCCACCCCTTGCTCCTATATAAGTAGATCCATCTAGTAGCTTTTTCCTGGGATTTGTTTAGTTAAAAGTTAGCCATTGCAACTTCGTGTACTTCGTTTGTGTCCAACGACCAGACCAAGACCGCTTACGGATCCCCACCATTATCAATACCTCATATATATTTGCAATATTCAGATTGCTTTATCATATTCTTGCTCGTTCTTCGATTGCTTGCAGGAATAGACCTTCGTGGTCAGGCTGACCGTGCTTCCGGCATCGTCAGTAACCTCAGGAGATTGGTTTAGCGATTGCTAAGGCGCAACGTCGTGCACGTTTGTAGTCGGATCGTCAAAGTCGTCTCCACCAAATCGATAGTTATCATCTCATCGAAAGATCGGGACCCTTCTCTATCACTAGACCACCAAACATTCATGGCAAAACTTAGTGAAAGCACAAACAGCAGCAGGAACGACGTCTGCCCAGGATATTGTAAACATGTAAACATCGGTCTCGGTGAGAGCTCCATCCAATATGAGCAGTTCCTTGCCGAGTATCCAAGTGGTCGGCTTCGACCTCGAGTACACCATGGGTCGTGCCGGGCACGATCAGAAGGTTGCCGTCCAGTTGTGCGTGCGACATGACGTCCTCGTCTACCACTACCACCTGGCCACGCCTTGCGAGCGTTTCTCCAGGTTTATCAATAGCTCCGACTACAGTTTCGTTGCGACACCACCAACGATCTAAAAGCGCTCAAGGTTTCGTGCTTGAAATGCCCGAATCTTGTCAACATCCAAAGCCACTACAAGGTCTGGGGCAGCGACAAAAACAAACTGAACTCCCTGGTTGACCTTGCCTCGGCCATCATCGACCCCTACTACATGAAGATGAAGAATGAGCAATAAGGACAGGAACGCTGGCACAGTGTGTGGCATAAGAGACTGGATGAACAACATGTCAAGTACGCGGCCATGGACGCAGTACACAAGCTACGAGATGTACAGGCGGATCGTTGACATGAGGAACTGTCTTCTTCCTGACCCAGACGAGGGATCGAGCCACATAGCAGTGGCGGGAGCGTCACAAGAAGTAGATGACTAGACGATCATTTCTCCTACTTTAGAATGCATGCAATTGTTTATTGAGGTGTGTGCGAATGATCTGTATAGTCACTTATGTAATTGGATGTTTATTTTATATATACATGTTATTCTACTGTAGACAGAGCAAATCACATTATTAGCAGCAATCGTCTGTGTTATTATTGGTCTTCGCACACATTTCTGATTACGGACCTGTTTGCCGCGTATCACACACATCTTGTTCAGTTGAATTTCCATTGTGTTTCCTAATCACACACAGTTCATCCTAGTGAACCGTATGTATGATATCGCACACACCTTCATCTGGCTGCCCGTTTCTTTTGTTCCTCCTCATCCCAAACAGTTAATTGAACTGAACCGTATGCCCTGCATCGCACACGCAACTAAAATCTGAACCGTGTTTGATGCATCCGTCATCGCAAACGTTTTGCACCTTTTTTGACGGTTTTTTACACCCCGTTTGATTATGCATCACACAGTTTCGTCAAGGTCTCTGATCGTAGTGTGTTTGGACATCTCCAGTAGTGTCAATACTCTAGTGAAGATAGGATTTCGAATATTTGATTGAGTGTCCTCTCAATGTGTCCGGTACTCGGGACTTGGAATAAAAGCAAGACTAATCATACAGTCGCTCAGCAAAACACATATCATGTGATAAAAATATAGCTCCAAGTAAAGTTACCGATGAACGAAGACGAAAGAGGGGATGCCTTGGGGCATCCCCAAGCTTAGGCTCTTGGTTGTCCTTGAATATTACCTTGGGGTGCCTTGGGCATCCCCAAGATTAGGCTCTTTCCACTCCTTATTCCATAGTCCATCGAATCTTTACCCAAAACTTGAAAACTTCACAACACAAAACTTAACAGAAAACTCGTAAGCTCCGTTAGTATAAGAAAATAAATCACCACTTAGGTACTGTTGTGAACTCATTCTAAATTCATATTGGTGTAATATATACTGTATTCCAACTTCTCTATGGTTCATACCCTCCGATACTACTCATAGATTCATCAAAATAAGCAAACAACATGAAAACAGAATCTGTCAAAAACAGAACAGTTTAGTAATCGATCTCGATCGTTCTTTGAGAACGGGCAGAAAGGAGCTTTGCCCCGCACAGAGAAGAGGCGACAAGGTATGCTTTACCATCGATCCAAAAAGGGTTTACCCCCTACTTTTCATCCCTTGTTGCGCGGCCAATTTTACAAACTGTTTCTTTGGGTGTTTGTGTGTGCCCTCGGGGCAGCCACAACAAAAATTATGGGGCGGGGCGGCCGGCCCGCGCGGGCCCCGGCGGGCCCGCGTACCGCGCCCCCAGCACCCCCGGGCGGGCCTAGACCTCCTCACCACCCAGGCGGCCGCGGGGCGGCCCCGCCCATCCCTCCTGGCACCGGGAACACCGCTAGTAACGATAATAAAGTAACAGGTGTAGGTGACCCATGCTTCTTTTTTTTTTCGTGGGGGGGGGGGGGGGCCTTTGTTCGGGGGCGGCCCATCCCCCCCCGACGCGGGGCCCTCGAAAAATAAAAATCTCCCTCTCGAAAAAACTATGCGGTGGGCTTTTTCTTTTGGGCAAACCAGTGCGCCCCCGGCCGGCCGATTAAGAGGGTGCGTGGGCTTCGAGGAGACTTAAACGGTTTTTTAATCGTCTGCTCAACGCACGACAAAGATTCTTTTGCCGATCGTTTCCAGCAACAGAAAACTGACCGTTTTTAACGGTTGGTTTCCCCCCGGCCCACTCATGGTACGTCTTTGAGCTCTCTGCACGGCAGAGAGCGTTGACACTTAGAGAAAAGGGGCCGCACGCGCCACCTTCTCCCATTCCTGGCCTTCACACTGTGTACGCCCTCGACGTCGCCGCCCGCCACGTCCGCTCGGGCCCGCCTTGCCCATCGCACTCACCACCGCCTTGCCCCACCCGCACCCCGCCCCATTCCCCGCCGCGCCCATCGCCCCACCGCCCTCGCCCCGCCCCGCCCGCTGCGACCCGCCGCCCCGCCGCTCCCACCCCCCGTCGCCCGGTGCCCGCCACCTCCTCCACCACCGCCGGAGCCAAGGTGATTTTTTTCTACTGTTATTTGTGTTTAGGTTTAGGTTATGGTGGTAGGATTAGGTTAGTGCTAGATTTAGGTTTAGATAATTAGAAGAAGAAGTGAAGGAAGAATAAGTAGAAGAAGAGGAAATGACATCGTTGTTAGGTTCCTCGTTGTCGATGGAACCCTAAATAGCAAGTATGTCAGTGCGACGAATGTGTCAGCTCCGTGCGACATACATCCCACCTCACAAGTGCACGGCGTCGGCGTTCATTGACAGTTCTCGGCTTGAGGGCGCTTCGACACATTGTATTTGTGTGCGCTCTCGATGCCGATTAAAGGCAGTGTTGACTGAAATCAACTGGGCTCTGTCGGTTGGTTGTTTAATTTCAAATGCTTAATCTTCGTCAGGGCTCAACAACTTTGCCAGGGTCCCCATCTGGCCACAGAAACTAGTTATTCCGGACGCAGGGAGCGGCTTCACTTGTCGGGAGTGATCTAGTGATTCAACGAACGAGCGCAATGTGTATTCTCATCCCGAATACTTGCTATTTAAGGTTCCATCGATACCAAGGACCCCCTAACCCGTCTATCTTGTTAAAATTTTAGTTAGGTCGACGGAAAAAAAAATTGCTATGTTACATCTCTTTCGATTTAAATGTGTAGTTTTCGTCGCTGCGAGGGTCTAGTGTTCGATGAGCTCTGCCCCTGCATTCGTTGGGTGAGCACAAATGACATCTCTCCCCCTTCATTTGCTCTATTCCGGTCTTCGTGCCGATGAAACTTGCTAGCTATAGGTGTCTTCAATCATCAGTATGCGTGACCACTATGCGTCTCCCGTTCAAAGTTACATCTATAAATATGCATGCATTTGCATATTTATAACCGTATTCTTTCGAATTGTCCAACGTTATCCATGGACAGCCCGAGTATGTGTAGATTGGGTTCGTTTTCCCATATGCTTTCCGCTCCGATGCAGATTTTCGTCAGTGCCTCCCCTGTTGTTCTCCGGGTACACATCCTCTCTGTTTATTGCAGAGACGTGTATCAGGAGAACAGCGGGGAGGTGCTGCCGAAATTTTGCGTCGGATCCGGAGCATAGCATGGGAAAATGAACCCAATCTACACATACACGGGTGGGATTAGGACCTATCATTACCTATTAGAGTGTCTAGGTTGCATGGACGTAATAAAAGTGACAAACTCCATTAACTGAAATATATACATGCTGATTTATATATATATATATATTCTTATGTGTCCAGTAGCTAGGCAAGATGACCGATCGTGCGTGGATGTACACCGGTCACACTAGTCAGAAAGACATGACCATTGAATGGTTAACAAAAACCAAGGGGTTTTTGAGAGCCGCATTTGCAAATGGCCAGAGGACAACATGGTGCTGTGTGGTGCAACAATTGGCACAAGGGAGCTCTATGAGTTTCGTGCTTCAGGTCCGGTCGCAAGTTTTCTTGCTTCGACATGCATAGACAGTTCTTGGATCCTCGCCATAAGTTCAGGAAAGACAAGAAGAACTTCATCAGAGGTAGAGTTGTCAAAAACTCTGCACCACCTGCATTGACAGGCCAAGAGACCCTGGATCAGTTAAACGCTCTCGAGCCAGATTAGAGCGTCCAGGGTATTTCAAGGGGTATAATTCAAAACACGCTGGACTCACAAGACATGCTTGTGGGATCTGCCTTACTTCAAAGACCTCCTTTGCCCACACAACATCGACGTGATGCACACTGAGAAGAATATCGCCGAGGCACTTTTTGGTACATTGTTCGGCATAGATGGGAAGTCAAAGGATAATACTAAGGCTAGAGTCGATCTGGAGGCGCTATGTGATAGGCCGTTACAAAACATGAAAGAACCGAAAGGAAAGCAGAACTGGACGAAGCCAAAGGCATGGTTCAATCTTGGAAGGCCAGCTATGAGGGAAATTATCTTGTGGGTGCAACAACAGTTGATGTTCCCCGATGGGTATGCAGCGAATCTAAAGAGGGGAGCGAGTCTTGATAAATTGAAGATATTTGGTCTCAAGAGTCATGATTGGCACATATGGATTGAGCGGGTAATGCCGGTGATGTTGTGTGGCTTCATCCCTGAGGATGAATGGCTAGTACTGGCAGACTCAGCTATTTCTTCCGTGTTCTTTGTGCGAAAGAACTATCGCCTGGCTGCTAGAAGAAATGGAAGAGTTGGCGCCGGAGTTGATCTGCAAGTTAGAGAAGATCTTTCCACCGGGCTTCTTTAATCCAATGCAGCATTTGATTTTGCATCTCCCAACCGAGGCAAGATTGGGGGGCCCGTGCAAAATCGTTGGTGCTACGCCAACTGAGAGGATGCAGAAGACGCTACGAGAGCAAAATGTAAAAATAAACGTAGAATTGAAGCATCGATGGCTGAGGCATTCATTACTGAGGGAGGCGGCAAACTTCGTGACAGCACACTACGAAGCCAAAAATCGTCATTTGCATAATCTGAAGCCTCGGTACAATGCTGACGACTAAAAAGGGTGGATCCAACCACCTATTCAAAGGGGATCTCGCACCAGCCGGTGCTTCTAATTCCTTAATTGGATTTTTGAAGAATGGCAGATCATTTGTTTGTATATCTTCACCAACCTAACAGAAGTGCGGCCGTACATCGAGTAAGTTCTCGGTACATTGTTTCGCAACTTCTAATTCCTTTGAACTGCTCTTATTCCCGGATAAATTTGATACAGTCGATACGTCGCCAAATTCTCGTATGGAGCGGTGATCCAAAAGGATTCCGTCGAAGAGTATGAGCTTCTGGCAAAGCATGCAGGCGGCTATCCCGTTCATCTCTTGGTTCAAACAAACGGTAATTTCCATTAGACCATTTCATTTCTTCGTCTAATTTGTGGCTAATGCAACAATTCCTTTCGTATTAAACTTGTAGGCTAATTCAAGTAATTAGACGCCGAATTGAGACAAGTCGCTAATGGTTTTGACTTTAAGGTCCGTTCATTTGACAAATACGACATCAACGGGTATCGCTTTCGTACCTATGGCAAAGAGCTATCTATGGCCGACAAGTCTACAAATTGTTGTGTCTCTATCGGCGAAGGAGATACCGAGTATTATGGAAGAGTTGAAGCAATTTATGAACTTCAATTCTATGGTGCAAACCACCAAACGTCGTAGTCTTCAAATGTTATTGGTTCCAGCCGAAGGAGACTAGAAGGACTCATGAACACTTAGGGCTAGTGGAAATCAAACAAAGCACCCATTTGGATGTTCCCGATGTCTATATTATGGCTCAACAGGCAACCCAAGTTTTCTATCTACCGTGGGCCTGTCAAAGTGATCCAAATCTCAATGGTTGGGATGTCGTTTATGAAGTGCCGCCACGTGTTAGACCACCTCCCCCCAATGAAGAGGATTATGAACCTCACATTAACCCAGACACATATGAAGGAGAATTCTTCCAAGAAACACGTCTTTCCAAAAAAATGTTTCAAGAACTGCTCTACTTCACCCCAGAACATTGAAGTAGACAGCGACAGTAACCCGACTTCACGCCTCAGCCGGAACAAGAAGAGCCTGAACTAGAAGAGGTTACTGTTGCGGATGACCTGTCAATGCTTGACGATTACGTAAAGGTGGCCTTCCACATGATGATGATGCATTTATTAATGATGATGATGAGCACGTCATTACCGATAGTGATGATGATGATGCATTTATTGATCCCGGAGCATTTATTGAACCCGACGATCCAGATTATTATTAGGTATTCAATTTTTTTATGTTGTACTTGATTTATATAGTTACTTGTATGATTGTATGATTTATATAGTTGGTATGTGTAATTTCTTACTTTGTATGATTGTTTCTTATACATAGTGCCATGGTCTTGATGTCCGTCCCCGTCGGCCCTCGCCCTTTATGATTCGATGTGGTAAATTCTCTTTCATAACTATTTGTTGCATTTCGCACTTTATGACAATTATGGCCATCAAGTTGACATAGAGATATTTTAATCTAGGAGGTATGTGAACCGGAATTTGAAACCGACCCTCTTGTCGAGAAGTTAAATTTAGTTGAAAAAGAAAATGAGTATTTGAAAGAAAAAATTAAAAGAATTGAAGAAGAGATGACATTGGAGTTGTATGTTGCCGATGTCATCGATGATCACAAGATGAAGATGAATGCAATGCGCTTGAAGATGGATGCAATGCGCCTGAAGCTTAAGAAGATTAGAAAATATGCCATTGATAATGAGGCTTGGTATCATTATGCCGTTGGATCAATTGTTACCTTAGTTGCGATCTTCATCACATTTGTTGTGATGAGGGTAAGTTTTCTCTAGTGTTGCTTTACAAATGGATACTTAGCTTATTTTCCTCCTAAATGGCATAATTACCTAAGTTAGATAAAAAGCTATACTTAGCTTATTCAGTTCATTTATGACATACTTAGCATACTTACGTAAAAAATGCATGATAATCTTTGTTACTACACAACCACACCATATTGAATAAGCATTACGGTCACAGATCCACAAGGTCCAACTACAGACAAAACAAAGAGAACCAAATTTTGCTACAGGTTCCCTTCACCCGGGCTCCGTAATGATCAACTAGAAAAACAAACAAAAGACAGATCGTTCTGAGCTTTCTCCTGGCTTTTCGTGTGCGTCATTCTGCAGGACTCATCGGCAGTCTGCAAAAGAGCTTGTGATGTTGTTCTAGTACTGTGAGTCATGGGACTCGCATATGCGCACCTGCGCGTCACGAACTAGTAGTGTATGCGAGGCGGTAGGAGTGGGGAGCAAAGTGAGATGGGGGCCGCCCGCAAATGAAGCGAGAGAGCAAAGCCAGGCCCGTAAAAGGTGAGCCAAAAGCCCCAGTGTAATAAACTCGTAGTCCTGAGATCGGTGCTCAGTGACATTACTATTCCTTACTCAATTAGTAGCTATCGATCGCTTCTCTTTTAGGTAATCTTGCAGAAGTAAACTACGTCTCTTGACTAGCTACCATAGCTGGTGAGGAGAATTCGGGGCAGTTAAGATAGTGTCAACGTCGAGTGCGTTTGTCTACATCCAATTTATCAATATTAAACATCCTACGAGATCCCACGGGCCGCGTAGTGACAACCTTCGACTTTTCATATATCCCGTCAGCAGCTAACTTGCCAAATTGACGGATGCTCCAGAGTATATAGGGGCCCAGTTGCACTTAACCAACAGCGCAGGGGGGAGCCACTTAAAGTTGCTAACATGATCGTCCCATCCACTATAGAGATCGCTCATTGTAAAGTATGGCTACCCAAAAATGTTGCCCTCCGGTAATAGTATCAAGACATAATAGGTGCCAAGGAGTATGCCTACAATGAAATTGCGAAGAAGAAGTGAAGTAGATTGCTTCCGCTAGCAGATCTTATTTGAGCATTGCAAATTCTATACCAAGCATCTTTTAGATTTTCTCCCTCCCTTTGCTTAAAATTTAGAATTCTTCATTCTCGGGAGACAACGGAGAAGATAGGAGACTAGCCATAACGACAAGCAAGCAAACTAACACAAGCAAACAAAAAGCAAGCGGGCAAAAAGAGGCAAATAGAGAAAGAGAGGGAGGATAGAGAGAGAGGGCGAATAAAACGGCAAGGGTGAATGGGGGAGAGGAAAACGAGAGGCAAATGGCAAATAATGTAATGCGGGAGATAAGGGTATGTGATGGGTACTTGGTATGTTGACTTTTGCGTAGACCTCCCCGGCAACGGCGCCAGAAATCCTTCTTGCTACCTCTTTTAGCACTGCGTTGGTTTTCCCCGAAGAGGAAGGGATGATGCAGCAAAGTAGCGTAAGTATTTCCCTCAGTTTTTGAGAACCAAGGTATGAGCACTGCGGGATTTCCCCAGAGGAGAGTGATGCACAAAGGGCTACGCGAGTCCCTCGTACCTGCACAAAACAAATAAATCCTCGCAACCAACGCAAATAGGGGTTGTCAATCCCTATAGGCCACTTACGAGAGTGAGATCTGATAGATATGATAAGATAATATTTTTGGTATTTTTATGATAAAGATGCAAAGTAAAATAAAGGCAAAGTAAATAGCAAAGTAAATAACTAAGTAGTAGGAGATTATAATATGATAAAGATAGACCCGGGGGCCATAGGTTTCACTAGTGGCTTCTCTCGAGAGCATAAGTATTCTACGGTGGGTGAACAAATTACTGTTGAGCAATTGACAGAATTGAGCATAGTTATGAGAATATCTAGGTATGATCATGTATATAGGCATCACGTCCGAGACAAGTAGACCGACTCCCTGCCTGCATCTACTACTATTACTCCACTCATCGACCGCTATCCAGCATGCATCTAGAGTATTAAGTTAAACAGAGTAACGCCTTAAGCAAGATGACATGATGTAGAGGGATAGACTCATGCAATATGAAGAAAACCCCATCTTGTTATCCTCGATGGCAACAATACAATACGTGCCTTGCTGCCCTTACTGTCACCGGGAAAGGACACCGCAAGATTGAACCCAAAGCTAAGCACTTCTCCCATTGCACAAAACAAGATAAATATCTCTCTCTCCT
>NC_053024.1:344272777-344345077 GCF_003073215.2 Triticum urartu | reverse complement strand
GACTATGTTGATGAAGCTGGAGCAGATATCATGGAGTCTGCAACCGAAGAATATTTCTAGTAGACCACCTCATCAGTAGTAGTAGTCCACCATGTAAATATAGTAGTCCGAGCACTTTTGCGATAGATAGATCGATTGTATGCCCTTGTTTGATTGAATGAAGTGAATTGTTTGTTTTTGCCTCATGTGCATATGGGTAGTGTTTTCTCTTTAGACCCCCTCTATTCTTACATCTCATATTTTCTAAACCCTCAGATGCCTCCGAGACGTGACCCCGGATTTGCCTTTCCACCGGAGCTCACCCAGTTGATCCAGTAGCAGAACACATTATGCAGTTGCTAGTCCAGAATCAGAATCAGGGGAACAACAACAACAACCCACCACCACCACCACCTGTTGATCACTTAGCCCGTTTCCTTAGACTAAATCCGCCGGTGTTTTCCAGTAGCACTGAGCCGATAGTAGCAGATGGTTGGCTCCGCAAGAAAGCTAGGGAATTGACCACAGCAGGATGCACAGATGCGGAGAAGGTGAAGTTTGCCACACATCAGCTAGAAGGACCCGCAGCATCATGGTGGGAGAATTTCACAGCCACTTTCCCAGTCGACACTGTCACATGGACCAGTTTCAGCAGGCTTTTCGTACTGCACATGTTTCAGCAGGAGCTATGGCCATGAAGAAGCGTGAGTTTCGCAACTTGCGCCAAGGAGGACGGACAGTAGGACAGTATGTGGAGGACTTTAGTAAGTTAGCACGTTATGCCCCAGATGACGTTGCTACGGATGCAGCTAAGCAGGAGAAGTTTCTAGAAGGACTGAACGATGAGTTGAGCATGTAGTTGATGGTAGCAACCTTCAACAACTACCAGGACTTGGTAGATCGTGCTCTTATGATTGAAGGGAAGCAGCAGCAAATTGAAAATCGCAAGAGGAAGTATGGACAAGGGAAGTACAATTCAGGAGCTCAGCAGAAACCACATTTTACCCCTAGACCGGGAGGATATTTTCAGCATACCCATGGAGGAGGTAGCACGCACAATCACAATGGCACCAAGAATGGTAATGGCAATGGAGGAAGCAATGGCCAGAATCGCACCAACCCATCAACCCCAGCCAAGAAGGACCTAAGCCAAGTCACTTGCTTTAAGTGTCAGAAGACCGGACATTATGCCAATGAATGTCCTGAAGGCCAAAATGGCAATGGAAGTTCTGGGAAGAAGCCGAACCCTTTCAACAGGGGACAGGTGAACCACGTTAGCGTGGAGGAGGTTGAAGCTCAGCCCGATGCAGTAATAGGTAAGTTTTTGGTTAAGCCATTTACTGCACTCGTTCTTTTGATACTGGTGCATCGCATTCATACATCTCAAGGGGATTTGTGGATAAGTATAACCTATCAACCCAAGCCCTTAGGTCACCCATGTTAGTAACCTCGCCTGGAGCAGAGTATGTGGCTAGTCTATGGTGTGATCGGTTACCATTAAGGATTGGTAACTATGTTTTTCCCTCCGACCTAATAGTATTGGAATCCCAAGGATTGGATGTGATATTAGGCATGGATTGGTTATCAAAGTATGAAGGGAATATTGAATACGCTAGTAAGTCAATTTTGCTTACCACCCTAGAAGGGAGAAGGATCAAGTATGTATCCCGGCATGTGCCAAAGAGGACCCAAGTAAATTGCTTAACAGGAGTTGTGCAGGAGGAAGTACCAGTGGTAAGGGATTTTCCTGAAGTATTTCCAGCGGAGTTGCCAGGCATGCCACCGGATAGAGATATTGAGTTTTTGATTGAGCTATTGCCAGGCACAGGGCCAATATCAAAGAGACCATATAGGATGCCAGCAAAGTATTTGGTGGAAATTAAGAAGCAGATTAAGGAGTTACTGGATAAAGGATATATTTGCCCAAGTTCTTCGCCTTGGGGATTGCCAATACTACTAGTGGAGAAGAAAGATGGATCGTTAAGGATGGTTGTTGATTATCGAGGATTGAATGAAGTAACGATCAAGAACAAGTACCCACTACCAATGATCAACGATCTGTTTGATCGATTGCAAGGAGCTAAGGTATTTTCCAAGATCGATTTGCGATCAGGATACCACCAGTTGAAGATTCGAGAACAGGATATTCCTAAGACAGCTTTTACCACCAGGTATGGGTTGTACGAGTATACAGTTATGTCATTTGGTCTGACTAACGCACCTGCCTATTTTATGAACATGATGAACAAAGTGTTTATGGAGTTCTTGGATAAGTTCGTCGTAGTGTTCATTGATGATATCCTGGTTTATTCGAAGAATGAAGAGGAGCATAAGGAGCATTTGCGTTTGGTACTTGGAAAGCTCAGAGAACATCAATTATATGCCAAGTTCAGCAAATGTGAGTTTTGGTTGAAGGAAGTAGGATTCCTCGGACACGTTATATCTGGAGAAGGTATAGCAGTTGATCCCACTAAAGTTGATACCGTGACCAAGTGGGAAGCCCCAACAACAGTTGGAGAGATCCGGGGTTTTCTTGGACTCGCAGGATACTACCGGAGATTTATTGAGAATTTCTCAAAGATTGTGAAGCCTATGACAGAGTTGTTAAAGAAAGATACCAAGTTCATATGGACAGGGGAATGTGAGGCTAGTTTCCAGGAGTTGAAGAAACGCTTGGTTACCTCACCAGTGTTGATTTTGCCAGACCAGACCAATAATTATGAGGTGTATTGCGACGCTTCACGTCGAGGACTTGGAGCAGTGCTTATGCAGGAAGGGAGAGTTGTTTCATATGCCTCAAGCCAACTGAAACCTCATGAGTTGAATTATGCCACGCATGATTTGGAGTTAGCAGCCGTAGTGCATGCATTGAAAACATGGAGACATTTCCTCATTAGAAACCATTGTGAGGTGTACACGGATCATAAGAGTTTGAAGTACATTTTCACACAGAAGGAGTTAAATCTCAGACAAAGGAGATGGTTGGAGCTTATCAAGGATTATGATATGAAATTGCATTATCACGCCGGAAATGCTAATGTAGTAGCTGACACATTAAGCCATAAGAGCCATGTCAATACGTTAATGACGGGAGAAATACCAAGTGAGTTAGCAGTAAATCTTCGTGAACTATGTTTGGAAATAGTTTCAAGAGGCTATGTAGCAGCATTGGAGATTCAGTCGACCTTGATGGATAGAATCAGGGAAGCTCAGAAGACCGACAAAGAGATTGCCGCTATTAAGGAGAAACTGAGCAAAGGAAAAGCTAAAGGATTTCATGAGGATGAGCACGATACCGTATGGTTTGAAGACCGCGTTTACGTGCCCAATGACCCGGAGATCAGGAAGTTGATTTTGCAAGAGGCACACGATTCACCGTATTCAATTCACCCAGGAAATACCAAGATGTACTTGGATCTGAAGGATATTTTCTGGTGGACCGGAATGAAGAAGGATATTGCGGAGTATGTAGCAGTTTGTGATGTATGTCAGAGAGTAAAGGCAGAGCATCAGAAGCCAGCAGGATTGTTACAACCATTGCCGATACCCGAATGGAAGTGGGATAAGTTAGGCATGGATTTTATCACGGGATTGCCCAGGACCCGTTCAGGCTATGACTCGATTTGGGTTGTAGTTGATCGATTGACGAAAGTAGCTCATTTCATCCCAGTAAAGACCACTTACACCAGTGCTAAGTTGGCAAAGATATACATGACCAGGATCGTATGTTTGCATGGAGTTCCAAGGAGTATCGTATCAGATAGAGGAACCCAGTTTACCTCAAAGTTCTGGAAGCAGTTGCACGAAACTTTGGGTACCAGGCTAAAATTCAGTACAGCTTTTCATCCACAGACAGATGGACAGACCGAGAGAGTCAATCAGATTTTGGAGGATATGCTGAGAGCTTGTGCGCTAGATTATGGATCTAGTTGGCACAATAATTTGCCATATGTAGAGTTCTCTTACAACAACAGTTACCAAACCAGTTTAAAGATGGCCCCTTTCGAAGCTTTGTACGGAAGGAGGTGCAGGACACCGTTATCGTGGGACAAAGTTGGAGACCGCCAGTTGTTTGCACCTGACTTGATTAAAGAGTCTGAACAGAAGGTGAAGTTGATTCGCGATAGGCTCAAGGTAGCCCAGACCAGACAGAAAAGTTATGCAGATTCTAAACGCAAGGAGATAGTTTACGAAGTCAGAGATAGAGCTTATCTTCGAGTATCTCCACTTCGGGGAACAAAGCGTTTTTGAGTTAAAGGAAAGTTAGCGCCACGATTTGTAGGACCATATCGAGTTTTGGAGCGTATGGGAGAAGTGGCCTACAAGTTGGAATTGCCCGAAGGATTGTCAGGAGTTCATGATGTGTTCCACATTTCTCAGTTAAAGAAATGTCACGCGGAGATGGCTGACATACCTTTGAGAGACACAGTGCTTTTGGAAACTATTCAGTTGGATAACGATTTGACGTACGAGGAGAAACCAATTAAGATTCTCGAGTTTGCCAGTCGAGTCACTCGCAGCAGGGTTATCAAGTTTTGCAAAGTTCAGTGGAGCCACCACACGGAGGATGAAGCCACCTGGGAGCGAGAGGAAGATATGTTCAAGGACCACCCTCACCTATTTTCTAGCCAACCCGAATCTCAAGGGCGAGATTCATCTTAAGGGGGGTAGGTTTGTAACATCCCAAATTTCCAATTTGGAATGTTATACATTAGACCATCACTGCATATCATATTTTATTTTGCATTTTGGTTGATCCTAGAAATCCAAAGCAACTAAAGGACCCATGGAGAGAGTTGGGGATTTCGTTATTTTCATATTTGAGTTTTCTCAAATTTTGAGAATAGGATCATTTGATTTTATTTATTTTATCATGAATTATTTCTATTGCAAAAATATGAGAGAGGGAATAAAATGACTTTCCCAAAATAAAGAAATATTGAGGATTAAATAATAAAATCAAATAAGATTTTATTTCGGAGTTTTTCTGTGTTTTATTTGAATTTAGGAAAATGTGCGTTTTTCAAAATTGCATTTAGGTCCCAAATAAATGTTCACCTTGTGCGGCTTGATTTTAGAAGCCCGTGAAAATTTATTTCGGAATTTTTGGAGCCCGTTTAGTATTTCTTTTTATTTTTTTTCTTCCGAGCGAAATTATTAAAAAAAAAGTGAACCGACCTAACTGGGCCGTGTCCGTCCGGGACTCTGGCCCGGCAGGCTTTATAAGTCGGGGCAGCCCACCCGGGCAAACCCTAGCCCCGAGCCGCCCGAGTCGCCCCGCCCCGCCTGCGCCGCCGCCGCCGCCCCGCCGCACGCTCGCCGAGGTTCGCCGCCGCCTCGAAATCCGTGCCCGGTTTTTTTAGAAAACCGATCGGTTTTCCGTCGGTTTTTTGTCAGTTTTTTTAGATTCTTTTTTTTAAATAGATTGGTTTTTCCGGTTTATTTAAATAGCGAGCGTTCGTCCGTTCGTTCATTCCAGCGAACGTTCGTCGTTTTTCTTTTTCTCGGATTAAATCTGCGATTTTTCTGATCGCGATTCCTGATCTGATTTTCGTTTTAGTATAACTTTTCGCTCGTTTATCGGAATCAGGCGATTCAAGCGCCTAGAGTTTCATCTCGAAACCCTCTATCCGTTTAACCAACTTAAACAAGATTTTGCTAATGTAAAATTTGCCCTAGATCCAGATTTGTAGAATGAAGTTGTTTTCTTTCGCCGTTTGACTTTCGTTGCTTCGTTCGATTTGATTCTTTTGCCAACCGGAGTTCTTAAGTTGAACCTTCTGGTTAGATCTCTTAATTGAGTTTTACGTTTGCATTAGATGAGTACTTATTTTATGCTTGTTCGTTTGTCTGCGATAGAATACTCGGAGTGCGCCGCCTGTTACTTCGAATCGCTAGGTTTCCCGGATCATCAGCAAGGCAAGTAACACTTTGATCATACCTTTTCTACTACCCAGTTTTATTGCATTAGATCAATCCTCACACATTGCATGACTAGGATCTAATTAAATTGTGGGATGGGAAGTAGATGAGGTAGTACCTATTACCTGTTTATTATCAAACCTTTGGGAGTTACTTCTACGTTTGCTTATTATGCCATGCTATGCTAGTAGACATGGATTGGGTGAGTGATATCCATGACAGATGTGAGTTTATTAATTAATGGTTTATCTAAGGTTGCAACTTACACACACATCTGGGTGGATTGAGGCACCTGGGTATTCCAAGAATTGCCTGTTTTCTTTTGGACCGCCACCCAGGCTCAAAGGGATCATGAGACTATTCATACTAGAAACTTCCGTGTGCAGCCACAAGCTATTATGGGCTCTAGCATAGTTGACTAAGTCATGCGAACTCTTACAGTGGTAGACTAGCAGATGTAGGGGATGTAGGTGGTACGGTCTACCCGATCGTAAGGTGCTAGCGCTTCTGAAAGACTATGTCTCGGTCATCCGTCTTCTCAAAAACCATGTAGTGCGAGAAACCAAATGGAGGCGATCGAGTCTTGTGGGGAAAAGTGCGCAAACCTCTGCAGAGTGTAATAAACTAATCATGGTTAGCCGTGTCCCCAGTTATGGACATCTTGAGTATCTAGTACATGGATTATCGTGTGAATCTCAACATGTTACTCTAAATTAATTTTGTTGGGTTTTGTTTAATGATGATGCTTAATTAGGATTGAGAATGCTGTCAACCATTCTCAATGTTTAACAACTACCATGATAGTAATTAAATTTATTCCTTTGAAGTAGGGAAAAATTGGCTTTACGCAAAACCGTAACCATAGAGCTTTCCACCAGCCAAATATGCATATAGTATAGCTATTTCATTCCATTGCTCTCTATGTGTTACATTGCCAGCATATTCCATGTGCTGACCCGTTTCGGGCTGCAACGTTAATGTTGCAGACTTTTCAGACGACGATTAAGGAGTTTTTAGGTCGTGGTTCTATACTCAGTGATGTCGTTGGAGTTGATGGACTCACTTATCTTCCAAGCCTTCCGCTGTTATCGTTATAATATGGCCTTAAGCCATATTTATTGTAGTAAGTTCTCTATGGAGACACTCGATGTAATAAGTGTGTGATTGCTACTCTGCTATAAATCCTCCGAGTACTATGTGGTGTCAGCATTACTGATCCAGGGATGACACTGAAGCACAGAGATCAGACTGTTTGAGGTCTGGTCGCTACAGCACGTGTCGTAGTAGAGGTGCGCACGTAGCATGTACACGTACGTACAACGGCCAGGGTGCAAGAAAGAAAATACGGCCACATATGTGTACATACGGGCGGGGTCTCGAACGCGTACTCGTGCATACATACGGCGAGGGCTCGTTGACATGGCTGGGTCGGAACGGAGAAACTGTGTCGTCGTAGTGTTCATGGGGAGGCAACGGAATGCGTCGTGTTCATGGGGAGGCAATGGAATGCGTCATGTTCATCGAGAGGCAACGAAACGCGTGGGAGCCAACCAGCTGGGTCGGAACGGAATGCGTGGTCGTGTTCATCGGGAGGGTTTGGACAGAACAGGCGATGGAAACGAGGCCTGGCGTACCGCAGAACGGAGGAAACGGCCTTGTGTTCGACCGGCCACGTTCGAAACGGGATCCTGTTCATTGGGAGGGGTCTAGCGTACCGCAAAACGGATGAAACGGACCTCCTACGGTCGAAACGGGGGTCCTGTTGATTGGGAGGGGTGTGGCATACCGCAAAACGGAGGAAACTGACCTCCTACGATCGAAACAGGGGTCCTGTTGATCGGGAGGGGTGTGGCGTACCGCAAAACGGATGAAACGGACCTCCTATGGTCGAAACGGGGTCCTGTTCATCGGGAGGGTTGTGGCGTACCGCAAAACGGGACTCCACGGGATACTGTTCATCTACACCGTTGACCTCCTCCAGCCTCCACGGGCTACCGTCGACCTCCTCCAGCCTCCACGGGCTCCTTTTCATCGAGCCTCCACCACGCGCTACTCCACCGGCTACTGTTCAACCACCCCTCGACCATCTACTGTTCATCCAGCCCTCCACACCACGGGGTCTGTTCAACCACCCCTCCACGGGCACCCCTCCATCGTCTACTGTTCATCCAGCCCTCCACACCACGGGGTCCTGTTCATCCAGAGGCAACGCCACCGCTCACTGTTCATCCAAACCCCCCTCGCAACGCTCACTTTTTATCCAACCGATTGGCTTCAGTTAGCAGCAGTAGCGAAGGAATCGATCGATCGGGTTCAGTTAACAGCCATCGATCGACCGCTCGGGTTCAGTAACGCGTAGCCTGCAGTGCAATTGCTCGGGTTCAGTTAGAGCCCAACGCCTCGCTCGGGTTCAGTTAGAGCCAACGCCTCCCACACACGTGCGTGCGTGTACGAGAGAAACGTGCATCACTCGGCCCCCGACCTCCCACCGTAACCGGGAACTCCCCGAAATTCTCCTCGCCCTCTCTTCTACCATGGTTTTTTCCGTCATGGACGGCCCAAAGAATGTCATGCAGCTGCGTCTCCGGCCCGCCCAGGACAAAAAGCACATTTTCTGTCATGATTTTTTGTCATAGAAGTAGGAGCCCACCAAATCTATGATGATACCGAGTTTTGTCACAATTATCGTCATAGAAGTGTCATATGTATGACAAAAAAAATTCGTTCGGCCCACAATGTCACGGATGTGTCTTTTTTTTGTAGTGAATGCTATTTAGTATGTAGGTATTCCATTTCTGGGTTCTTGAACCCAAGATTCACTCTACTTACTCCCTGTTGGTAGTGTTTGCTCGTTCCTTTATGATATTAGTAACCTTTGTGATAGTCTTCGAGGTCCATGGTATATCATTCTTCCAATACCATGAACCAATATGGCAGAAGTTTTTTTGAATCAAAGATCACAACCAGAGTGCTCTTGATGAGTTCTCCATTCCACATTGTAAATCTGCCAGTCCGTCCTCTTCGGCATGGGTTATCTAGAAGAAATATGTTGAGCCTCGTTCGACATACTAATCTATGATCCACAACTCAGAAAGTTATGTGTTCCCTTGAGTTGTTCCTTTTGTAGTTGTATTCCGACCCTCATCTATCAGTTGATAGTCAAGAGTATGTGTGCATTCGTGTTCATCGATGCCTTTTACTCTTGTGGTCTGTCAAGCCATTCTATTTCAGAATGACTAGGAGAAACAAACCCCCGCACCTCACCCATTTCTTGGACTGGTCAAAGTAGTTGTATTCTGCAGATCAAAATGCCAATCTAGCTTTCGTTCTGTTCTACCTTGGGGTATTACCATATTTATTTCAAGAATGCCATGGGAATTGCGCCACCTCCTATGAACTCTTGATACATTGATACTTCTCGCCATCATCATTCATCCCTTGGTCTCCGTGTTATTGTAACCAGAATACCGACAAGTAAATTGTGATGTGTGAAATCAATACTCCTAGCAACTCCGTTGCTTGGTAGTTAATGGACAATACTCTCATTCTTAGTGTGCTGGTTACTGAATCATCATCCTAAGATTGATCGTGCTACCTAGTCCATATTTCCTGGTGCACTCTTCGATCAAAGAGTTAGGATTGTGTCAATCCCTTGCTTATTCGATCATATCTTCTTGCCCTGGAAAGCAAGATTGTTCTCGAGCTTAGTAACATATAGGTGGTTCATGATTTTCCGAATATCTTCTCAGAAGTATCACCTGGTTGTTCCCTGACCGTTATGTTGAGCTCGTGATCAAGTCGGTTTTCCTCTAAACCACCCCTTCTCCAAGGATCTTTGTTGGATGCCCCTGAGCTAGTTGGTTAAGCTAAACAACAACTTGGAGAGTTGGAAAATGAAAGCTTTATCTGACTTAGTTCATTCAAAGGGATATCTTTTGTTTGTGTTTGTGCGTTGAAGAAAGGTGATATCTTCATCGATTGATCCTCGTGCCCAAATGTTGGATCTATTGTCTATCCAAGATTTGATTTGAGCATGAGCTATCGTCAAATCAAATCAGAACTAACAATGTCCATGATGTTGTCTTACTCGTGGTTGTTTCCTCGAGCATACACCATTATATATCTTTTGGGTCTGACCAATGCTACCACCTTGTTCACATTGTCATGGAATTCCATTTATATGGAAACCTAGATGAATTATTGTTGAGCCCATCGACAACATCCTTATCTTCTCCATGATTTTGTTGAACATTAAGCTAGTGTCGGAAACTTTTGAAAGCATTTCTTCATGCTAGGTCATGAAGCATATGTTTGGTTGAAAGAAGTGACTTCCTCTAATTCTCATGCACTTATGTAAGTTTCCGCCATGGATCCGAGAAAGATTGGTTTGCTTCCTCTGGAATCATCCCAAGTCATTCATGCATGTGCGAAGTATTCTATGGTCTGATAGACTGATCATCTTCATTCCATATGTATTCCGTAGCGCACCAAGCCACTGATTGATTTGTTCAAGATAAACAAGTCTGTTCTAAAGTGTTAATCCTTTAGAATTTCACGCGGAGACTTTGATATCATTAATGATGATTCCTAACCAGAACTCGGTAGCGTTTTTTGTAAGACTACCATGTGGTCATGCTTGTCTTGGACAGCGTGTTCACATGTATGTAGAAGAACCAGCTCATGTTTTGGAGCTTGCTATCATAGTTCATCTCCCGAGAATCTCACAACGTCATCTCGTCGATTTGTGTTGCAAACTTTCTTCTCAGACAATTCGGATCCGAATCTCAGGCAGATATGATGGTTGGAACATTCCCAGCATTTGCATTTTGTTCCCAGCTTGCACCTGCCATTCTGCCAATTTCCCATGGGCTTCCCCTCTCAGTGATTGTTGTTCAGGATCATCTTCAAAAGTGGTCCTACCATGGGTCTCATCCATTTCCAATGATAAGTTAAAATCATCCATTGCGTTGTCTTCAACCAGGTAGTCGACATCATCCATCCTAGTCCGAGTATGTCATTCTTTGGAACTCCTTCAATGATCTATTGTGATTGCCTTAGGCTGGTATAAAGAGTTTCAATGATCTTTGTGTCAAAAGTAATTCTTTTTTCCACTTACGGGAATAATCCTACGAGTCACCTCTTCTAAGGTGCCCCGTTATGGAATCATGGCAATTATTTCATCGCTATCCTAAAATCATGCACCATCTTCTTTAGCATGGAATTTTTGCCCATCCAACTGAACCTTGTCATCTCTACCTCTTTCCATTGCTCCTGATGTGTGTTTTATGTTTCAACTCAAGAGATGTTCCTATGTCTGACTCCATGAGTTGATCTTGAGTGCTTGATCTTCGAGGAGATCGATTCCAGTAGAGTTGTTTTTTCTATCATCGTCGTGTTGGATGAAGATCTCGAAAGCAAAGACATCGTGACCAATATGATGCAATGAATCAGCATTCTTATGAAGTGCAATATGGATCGTGAAGATTGTGTTACCTTTGTGTCCCCTCTATCTTCATATCCTACGTCTTGAATCTCGGGACGAGATTCTTGTTTAGTGTGGGTGAGTTGCCACAGCCCTAGCTTTAACATTTGCTTGTCATTGATATGCATCCATGCATCATGTTTAAATTATTTGAAAATTGAAATGGGGATCAACAAACCCCAGCCCCCCCCAGAAAATACTAGGATCAACTAAAAATGATTTCAATGAACCCAAAATGCCTTTCACAAAAGTTCATCATCTTTAAATTGGTCCAGACCCTCTGACGAAAATGGTGCACATATTAATAGGCCATTCTGGATTTTTGAGTTAAATCACATTATATTTGAATTGGAGCATTTAATGAGTATAAATATTTTAAACGCTTCAACAATTCTGAAAATAGAGGGTTGTTGGAAATAATTCAAAAGGTGTCAACAAAAAATTTCAGGAGTTTTGGAAATGGTTTAGTATTATTACTAAATCAAAAACAAAAAAAATTAGAAAAGAGAAATAAAATAGAGAGAGAAGGCTACTGGGCCACTTACCTGGCGGCCCAGCTTCGGCCCAGCCCATCGCAACTCCTCCTGTCGTCTTCCTCCTCGGACAGAAGGACGAGCGTGTGCCTGGCGCCCACAAGCACATGCCGAACCACCTCCTGGTTGCCTGTCTGCCCCTGGCCTCCCCTATCGCTTCCATGCAACCCCCTGACCCCCTGGTCTATCCACTCGTCCTCTCCTCTAGTTCGCTCTCTCATGCGAACCCGAGCGTCACCGTCGAAGTCGTCCGCTGCCACCACATCCACCGATTACGCCTCGCCTCACGACCATGACAAAACGCTCTGCCTCACTGTTCTCTTCCTCCAAGCCGAGCCACACAACTCGGGACGCATTGCAGCCTCGACACCAACCTCTTCTTCAACCTCTGAAGGCCGAGATCACCGGTGGACGTTCCTCACCTTCAACACTTCCCCGAGGCCACAGAGACCACCATCGGACGCACTGTGAGCCCTTAAATATTTACCACCTAACCTCGCCTTCGTTTTTGCCCTCTAACCCGTCGGGCCGTCATGCCCGAGATCTCACCATCACCGGCTATCCGTCGCAGCTAGGGTGCACGCACGTCATGCCTGAGCGTGTCACCGAGCTTAGCACGGATCCAGGAGCATGTAGCACCCATCCGTTCATCCAGAAGCACTCTGTAGTGAGTCGCCGATCCTGGCCGAGCTCCGGCAGCCACTGTTTTGGTCACTGTCATCGTCTTCGGTGACCATTTGGCCTAGCTCCGCCTCCAGTCAACGCGGGCGAGGCCCAGCTCACGGTGTCGCCCACGCGTCGAGCCGTGCCCTGCAGGCGATTCCCGAGCCACCCCGCCACCGCGGCACCTCTCCGATGGTCTAAACCCCGGCTAATCGCTGATTAACACTAACCTAAGAACCCCTTTAGGTCACTGGCGTGTGGGCCAAGCCCCACTAACACTTTTAGTTAGGATTAAATTAACACTAATTAACTCTAGTAATGAGTTGTGACACTGACACGCAGGTCCCACTAGTCAGTTTGACCTAGAGCGCCCGTTGACTTGCTGACGTCATGGTCACGCAGTGCTGAGGCAGTAATTCATTTTTTTGGAATTAGTTAACTTCTAAATAAATAGAAAATCTAGAAAATGCTTTAAACTTCAAAAATCCATAGTAATTTAACCGTAGCTTAGAATAAAATAATTTATATATGAAAAATGATCAAAAAAATCCAATCTATCCAATGGCACTAGTTTCATGCATGAGAAAACAAGTTAAACCTGCTGATTAGGTCAAATGAATTAAATGGCATTCGAGTAATCACATATGAAGTTTGAATTTGAACCTTTGGTTCAAACCAACTTCATTTAATATGGTTGATAGTTCCATTAGCTCAATCAACAGCAGATCGCCATGTCATGATCATGCATCCTATTGTTGCATTGCACTGATTGTGTTCTTCTCTGTTGTCGGTGTTTGTTCCCTCTCAGTGGACGTAGTTCCAACGATGAGTTTGATGACACCGATGAAGAACTATACTATCTTCAGAAGTGCCAGGCAAGCAACCCCCATTGAAAATTTTGATACAATCCCACTCTCTAGCTCTTGCTCTCCTTTACTGCATTAAGACAACAATGTTTCAACTGTTACATGTTGCGGTAGCTGAACCCCTTTCCTCTGCATGACCTGTCTTTGCCATAGTAAATAGTTGAAACCCACTAGCATGAGTAGGAGTTGTTTGAGCCATGATGTGCCTACTCATTCACGTTTTGCTTGTTATGCCTGCTATGCTTAGAGTTGTGCCAGGTGTGATTCATCTATGATGGATTGGAATGGTGATGAACATGTCCTATTGTTGAGAGCTAAAGGTGTTGCTACCTCTCACTTCAAAAAAAAGACACTTCCGTGATGATACATGTTTGTCACAGTAGGTCACATTTTCTGTCATGCATGTACATCCATGACGATTTTATGACAGAATCAAGATAGTCATACTTGTGTTGTCGTAGAAGTATTCCATGACATTACCAAAATTATCATCACAGAAGTGTCCACTTCCATGATGATAAATCGCGCGTCATGGAAGTTCTTCGTCAAGGATGACCGACACATGGCATCCACCATAACGGGTCATCGTTAAGCTATTGGGTCCGATTTTGGATCTAATAACCCGTTAACAGCCCGGACCAATGGGAAATTTCCACGTGTAAAATTCTGATTGGCCGGAGGAAACACATGTCAGCTCGTCAGTAGGTCAGATAGGCGCCTATGATATGTCGACACGTGCGACGGCCCACCATCGGTCCATTTAGCTTACAAAGGCTGGCGCGTTTGACTTGGTAAAAAGTTAGCAGGCTGGCCCATGAAAAGCCTGTTAACGGTCTCTTCGCAAATAGCCCATTTTACGGCCCGATAACTCACGGCCCGTTAGGGCCTACATGAAATCGGCCCAACAATGTCATGTGGGCCGTCGAATATAACACCAGCCCATTTCACTTTCGGCCCATGTATGGCCCACGACGCCTTTCGGCCCATATGAGGCCTTCGTATCTTTAGGCCCTTTTAAGGCCCACGGTGACTCTAGCCCAGAATGAACAGTAAATTTCTTTGTACCCGTTAACGCCCCATGATTCACATGGGCCGTTTCCAGCCAGTGTTAGCTTTCGGCCTACTGACGGCCCATACATTCTTGGGCTTCTTTCCGGCCCTCAATTACTTCCGGCCCGTTACTGGCCTGTTCCCCTAATGGGCCAAATTCAGCCTGTGGCAAGAGTCGGCCCATTCCTGGCTTGTTAACCCATTGCGCCATTTCCAGCCCGTCCTATATTTTGGCGCATCAATGACTCGTTATGCCTGCGATAGAATTAAGCCTTTGCTATCCTCCAGCCTGTTAACGGCCCATTACCATGCTGGGCCGATACCAATTACGCCCGTTTACGGCCCATGTAGACTCATTTATCTGACGGCCCGAGCCCACCGATTCTACAACTATGTTGGAGGCCCATTTAAAGACGGTCCGTAGGAGGCCCATGGATCCTACGGCCCGTAGCAGGGTCATGGTTACCATGGTCCGTATATGGCCCATGGTTGTTGCGGCCACTAGCAAACCGGGGAAAACAAAGACTAAGAAATAAATAAGCACGAAACAATCGCTAGGCTATTAAGGCGATTGCACAGATTATATCCACAGGGCATCAAAGATCGCCACCAATGCAAATATAGGGAACACACTACACTATACAAAAATGGCTTGCTGTTTTCTTCAGCCGGTGGCTGCACGTTAAGAACAAATTCTGTATCGCAGCAAAACAAATTACAACCATAAAACAAAAGGAAGGTTGGCATAAAAGTTAACAGTCTGGCAGATAAATACACCACCAGAAGTTCAGAAGCTCAGTTCATTTGACCTGACTGTTATGTTTTCATGCTGTATTATCCGATGGAGCACCATAACCTTTGCCTTCATTTCTCCTAGTGTAACACCCCGAATGTAACTTGCCATATTTGTACCTCTGACTCTTCCCATTTTCGGCTTTAAGTTATGAGATTTCCTTCGTGGTTGGGTTTTGTCTTCGTTTTGCATTTTGTTCATGTCATGCATTTCATATCATGTCATCATGTGCATCGCATTTGCATTCGTGTTCGTCTCATGCATCCGAACCTTTTCCCCGTTGTTCGTTTCGCAATCCGACACTCCCACATGCACCGGCGCACCCCTCTTGTTCATGAGCGGGAGTTAAACATTCTTGGAATGGGCCGAGATTTCTCATGTGGCCTTGGTACACCACCGGTAGACCGCCTATCAAATTTCGTTCCATTTGGAGACCGTTTGATTCTCCAACGGTTAACCGAGTGACCGCAAAAGCCCCTTGTGTGTGGAAGCCCAACACCCCTCCAAAAGAGCCCAATAACCCATCTAAACCATCTCCATGTCCTCCGTCGTCGGATCACGATTGTGTGGGCGAAAACCACACCTCATTGGGACACTCCAAACTCCTTCTACCTATAAATATGTGCATCCCCGCCAAATTTCCGGGTCCAAACCCTAGCCCCGCTCCTCTCTCCGCGCCGGACACCTCCGGATGGCGCCGGACGCATCCGCTGCCGGGCCCGCAGCCAACCACGTCCCGCCACATGGTTCCGTCGCCGGCCCGCCAGGCCCGCGCGCCACCGCCGCCGCCCGTCCCGCGCCACTTCGCCCGTCCCCGCCGCCTGCGTCGCCCGTCCCTCGCCGGCGCCGCCGCTTCGCCGCCGCTGAGCTCGCCGCCCATCGCCGCCGCCTCGCTACCCAGTGCCACCTCCTCGCCTCGCTCGATGCCTCGCCACCCAGCGCCGCCCGGATCCGGCCACCCCACGTCGCCGGTGACCTCCCCTTCGAGCTCCGACCGGCTTCCTCCTCATCTCCGGCGACATCTCCGACCAACCTCGGGATCCGCGCTAACCCTAGATCTGGGAGGAGGTTGACCCCGAATTTCCCACTGTCTTTTTCTACAATGATTTATGCCTATGTTCAATGCGTCATATCTCGAGGACCGTGGCTCCAAATCTTGCTTATGATATGTTGAAATGTTGGCCTCCTTGAGCTCTTCATGTTAGAAGCATTTCCATGCATGTTACTGCCCATTATTATGCCTTTTTAATTGATGTGAGAGTGCTATAAAATGTTAGATGCTGGTACTTATCAGATCATGATGATTTGTCATTTTTGTTGCATTTGATGTGTGCATCATATGAGCATGAGGTCTACACGTGTTTTGAACTACAACATGCCATCTGTACAGAGGTGCAAGTGTTGTATTTTTGGGATCAATTTGGTGACTAGCACAAGCATGCAAAGTAGGCTCCATAATGTTTCTGTTTTCAGGGACTTAGGATTTTGCTAAGTCTTTTCCCTGCTATTATTTTGATGCCATGTAAACTTGATGCTACAGTGAGATCCATGCTTATTTTGAGATACTTCAGTAAGGATGTTTTGAACATGTGGTTATGATCTATCCATCCACGCCCCTGGTTGCAATTATGGAGTGACCTAGCCTGTCATTTACTTGCTCTATGTTTCCTATAAAATGTTCCTGGCAGAATGTTAACATGTTAATCAATATTGCTATGGTTGTTGCTAGTGATCCATGCATCCTATTAACTTGCTCTTGCCATGGTTAGCTTCATGAACATGTTATCTTTCTGTTGGTATGCTTATGTTGTCATTCATTGCTTTGTGGTGAGTGGCATGAGCTCACAAAGTTTCTATCATAAATCTGTTTATGCCATGCTCTGTTTTTCTACTGTCTGAACTGTTAATAAAACTTGCTATGTTTACATGGGTGCCATCATATCTTATGTGCCTTTTTGGCTCATGTATAGTAAGGAACATTTTTTCTATGTATTAAGTAGAATCATGCCATGCCTTTGGTTCCTACGATATGTTCCATTAGCATGTTATTTGCTTGCTCTAAACAGTGCTTCCTGATATTGTTTTTGACATGTTAGTATTTTCACCAAGTCTGTGAACCTGATATCTTTCGCACTTTTGCCATGTTTGTTTGAACCTATTCTTGTGTGATTTAGCCATAGCTCAGTGTTCATGTTTTGTCAAGCATCTGATAGAGGCTAAGGTGTCCCGATGTTTCGATGAGATGGTGGCTATCGTTTTCTGTGGGAGTTGACCTTGACGATCCGACTATGAACGTGTGAGACGTCGCGCCTTAGCAATCGCTAAACCAACTTCCGAGGGTTATTGACCACACCGGAGCACGATCAACCTGACCACGAGGGTCTGTTTCCTGCGAGCAAACGAAGAACAAGCAAGAAACTGAGATTGCAATCTGGATATTGTGAATATAAGATGAAAGCTTTATTGATCAAGGTAGGGTTCTGTGACGTCTTGGTCTGGTCGTTGGACACAAACGAAGTACGCGAAGTTGCAGCTATGGTGAACTTTTAATCTAAACAAAACCCAAAGTCTAAACGATGCCCTAAGGGCTGTATATATGGAGGAAGAGGGGGGAATTTCGTGGCCCTTGGGGGTGGGGTCCGAAACCAACCCTAACTCTTGTTTCCCCACACATACGGACTCTAAAAATAGCCTATACTTAAGTATTTCGAAATTACATGGGCCTGGCCCATTAATAAGGTGACGCGGCACCTAGAATAGCCTATGGACGAATATTATGAAGTGGCATCTTGTATATTTCGTCCAAGGCTTCGTGCACTCCTTATGGCGGCTTCAAAGTCCTGAAATCATCACTTGTAACTCCGTTCTTGATCCCCTTGCGCATGCCATCAACTCCATGCGTGTTCTTGCTCCAATGTTCATCCTTCTCCAAGCTAGGCCCTTCATTTGTAAGCAAAACAAATGTATCCAATTTAGGCAGCATCATAATCTCATGAACATTAGAATCATTACCAAGAAACGAAAGTACCTGGTAATTTAATTGGCGTGCGCGAGCTCTAGTAATTGGTCCAGTATATGTAACAGTAGGGGCTGTGGGTGTAACAATGGTATTGATGTCCTCATCAGCATCTCTTGTACATCACTACCATATTCTTTGTTGATATGTTGGAGTGCAGTAGCTTAGTTTCTTGTTGCATTATAAGTGCCATCGTGCTATTAATCACAGTTTTGCATCAACCTTGTATTGCTTGCCTTTTGCAAACCGTGCATCCGTTTCCGGTGATCTTTATATTGATTTCAACAAATCATCTCATCTTTCCAGCGGCATACTTGGTTTGCCAAGTTGAGATACTTCAGTAAGGATGTTTTGAACATGTGGTTATTCCCTGTCCATCCATGCCCCTGGTTGAAATTATGGAGTGATCTAGCATGCCATTTTCTTGCTCTAGTTTTGCTATAAAATGTTCCTGGCAGAATGTTAACATGTTAATCAATATTGCCATGGTTGTTGCTAGTGATCCATGCATCCTATTAACTTGCTCTTGCAATGGTTAGCTTCATGAACATGTCATATTTCTGTTGGTATGCTTATCTTGTCATTAAATGCTTTGTGGTGAGTGGCATGAGCTCGCAAAGTTGTTGTCATAAATCTGTTTATGCCATGCTCTGTTTTTCTTCTAAGTCTGAAACTGTTAATAAAACTTGCTATGTTTACATGGGTGCCATCATATGTCCTGTGCCTTTTTGGCTCATGTTCAGTAAGAGAAATTTGTTCTATGCATTTAGTAGAATCCTCCCATGCCTTTGTTTGCTATGATATGTTCTTCAACATGTTGTTTTCTTGCTCTAAACAATGCTTCCTGATGTTGTTTTTGACATGTTAGTATTTTCACTAAGTCTGTGAACCTAATATCTTTTGCACTTTTGCCATGCTTGTTTGTACCTGTTCTAGTGTGATTTAGCCGTAGCTCAGTGTTCATGTTTTGTTGAGCATCTCTTGTACATCACTTCCATATTCTTTGTTGGTATGTTGGAGTGCAGTAGCTTAGTCTCTTGTTGCATTCTAAGTGCCATCGTGCTGTTAATCACAGTTTTGCATCAACCTTGTTTTGCTTGCCTTTTGCAAACCGTGCATCCGTTTCTGGTGATCTTTATATCGATTTCAACCAAAATCATCTCATCTTTCCAGCAGCATACTTGGTTTGCCAAGTTGATGCTTTTTAATTCTTTCCCTTCCGGAGCACGCATATGCATTGCATATCATATCTTGCATATCATGCCATGTATTGCATCATGTTGCTTGTGCATTCACCGTGATTGATTGTTGTTCCATTGCTTGTGTTCTGGCCTTGGGTAGAGCCGGAAGACGAGTACGTGAATGAGGAACCTGTTGAGTACGCTAACGAGGATCAAGCTTTCATCAACTCTGAGAAGTTTGCAGGCAAGATGACCATACCCTCGAAATCACTTCTATCTTTCCTTGCTAGTTGTTCACTCTATCGCTATGTCACGCTACCTACCACTTGATTATCATGCCTCCCATATTGCCATGTCAAGCCTCTAACCCACCTTCCTAGCAAACCATTGTTTGGCTATGTTACCGCTTTTGCTCAACCCCTCTTATAGTGTTGCTAGTTGAAGTTGAAGTTGAAGTTTGTTCCATGTTGGAACATGGATATGTTGGGATATCATTATTAGATCTTATTTACTTTAAAGCATCTATATACTTGGTAAAGGGTGGAAGGCTCGGCCTTATGCCTAGTGTTTTGTTCCACTCTTGCCGCCCTAGTTTCTGACATACCGGTGTTATGTTCCTTGATTTTTGCGTTCCTTACGCGGTTGGGTGTTATGGGAACCCCTTGATAGTTCGCTTTGAATAAAACTCCTCCAGCAAGGCCCAACCTTGGTTTTAACATTTGCCACCTCAGTCTTTTCCCTTGGGTTCCGCGGACTCAAGGGTCATCTTTATTTTAAACCCCCAGGCCAGTGCTCCTCTGAGTGTTGGTCCAAACTGGGCGATGTCCAGCGTCCCCTGGGCAACCAGGGTCTATGCCAACCCGACATCTGGCCCATCCGATGTGCCCTGAGAACGAGATACGTGCAACTCCTATCGAGATTTGTCGGCACAACGGGTGGCTTTGCTAGTCTTGTTTTACCATTGTTGAAATGTCTTGTAACCAGGATTCCGAGACTGATCGGGTCTTTTCGGGAGAAGGAATATCCTTTGTTGACCGTGAGAGCTTGTGATGGTCTAAGTTGGGACACCCCTGCAAGGTATAAACTTTCAAGAGCCATGCCCGCGGTTATGTGGTAGATGGGGATTTGTTAATATCCGGTTGTAGAGAACTTTACACTTAACTTAATTAAAAGGAATCAACGGCGTGTGTAGCCGTGATGGTCTCTTTTCAGCGAAGTCCGGGAAGAGAACATGGTCTTGTGTTATGCTTGAACGTAAGTAGCTTCAGGATCACATCTTGATGACTTCTAGCTTCTCGACCGTGCGTTGCTTCTCTTCTCGCTCTTATTTGCGTATGTTAGCCACCATATATGCTTAGTGCTTACTGCAGCTCCACCTCACTACCTTCTCCTACCCATAAGCTTAAATAAATCTTGATCTCGCTGGTGTGAGATTGCTGAGTCCTCGTGACTCACGGATACTTCCAAGCAGATGCAGGTACCGAGGATACCCGGGCAGGTGATGCTACCAAACTCAAGTGGGAGTTCGACGAGGATTCGGGCCATTACTACGTTTCATTTCCTGATGATCACTAGTGGAGCCTAGTTGGTATGATGGGGGATCTAGCATTTGGGGCTGTCTTCCTTTATTTCGGCCGTAGTTGGTCTTTGAGTGTATTTGGATGATGTATGAATTATTTATGTATAGTTTGAAGTGGCGATTGTAAACCAACTCTTTATCCCTTTCTATTAAATACATGGGATTGTGTGAAGATTACCCCTCTTGCGACAAAACTATCATGCGGCTATGCCTCTAAGTCGGGCCCCGACATGTGGGAGATATAGCTGCATTGTGGGTGTTATACCTAGGATCCTGAACAACATAGCAAATGTCTGATAGTCTGGTTTCAAAACCATGCATGTCTTGACGACATCGAACAATGTCTGTCCTTGTTTCACAAAGGGTCTCTGTTGGGGAAAGGACTTGTGCCTGGAGCGCAAATATAACATTGTTTTGAGCTTGCATATCTTGATCATGAGGCAGTTTGGACGAGATTGCCTTAACAACCAACCCTGTATTATGCAGGAACATGCTTTTGGCACAGTTAGTGGACAGGTACTGACCCACTGCAGCAAGAGCTGACATTGCGGTTATAGTTGCCTCGCCACCTTCAGAAGATGGCGGTTCCACCATTTTTTCCATAGCTTGCTGAAAAGTTGAGTTTTTACATTAGTACCAGAACAGAAGATATTAAGGAGGCAGCAAAACCAAACAAAATAGCTTTGGTCTATATACAGAACTTATTCTGGTGAACCCATGTAAAATATTAGTTGTATTTTACTGCAAAGTACATAATAAAACTAGGTTCCAAACATATGACCATGTACCATGGCTAATGTATTGTCTATTTCTTCACATTGTATTGACAGCTAAGGATAAAGAGACAAAGTTCATAATACGGTAAGCATAATATGTCATCATTCATATCACAAAACTACTGAGAACAGACAAACAGGCAATTGTAACGTTGTGTGGGCAAGTCCAGCACGGAACTAGATTACAGGTCAAGATCAAAGGAACATGACTCCTCACTTTTAAACCTTGTAAGGTGCATTGATACGCTAAGACAATTGTGTATAAAATTGAAAAGAGTAATAGACATTGGCTGCAAACCATGCAGTTCAAGGCATGAGTCAGAGTAAGTAGTAGTTAAAAGGCATGAGGATTAAGGACTTACAACAGCGGCTTTGACTGGTGTAGTCATGCCCTTCGTCTTGCTGGTGTGGCAGTCCTTGAAGATTTCCACAGCATTTGATTCAGGTACTTTTTGGTCCTTGCGGGCTTTCCTATGCATTTGGATCAAGTCAATATAGATCTGATAATATGGTACAGTGAAAAGAGTGAAACAGCAGCTAATTACCAGAGCCTCATAGTGTGCAATATAGCTACAAGATCATGTCGTCTGTTGGAATTTCATGTTCGTACGGTTGGCCTTGTTCTTTGAATAGTTCACCTACAAGAAGATAGATTTGTGTGGCACATGCGTAAATAGGACTTCAACATGTGATTTGATCACATATATATATTGTACCTGATACTTCGGATCAGACCAGTGTTTAATGAGGCCTCTCTAGTCTTCATCCGATATATTTTCCACTGGAGATGTTTGGGCAAGTTCACTGTTAGCCTTGCCTTCAAAGTGAGTTTTCCTGAAGTTATACCGATACTGTCACAGAGCAGACTTGAAAACATGGGTGCAAGCATGTCGGGTTACATCATATTGGCTATCCAACTTGAACCTCATATGTTGAAAATTATGGGAGTCTCATTATCAGCAACCAAGAAAGTATTGGACAGAGCAAGACGATATTAACTGTTTCCATACATAACCATACTTACTGATAAATGGTCAAGGAAGGTGTTGAACTGGGTTTCGTCTTTGTCATTCCTGTACTGAATCCATGTTGGGAGGATACGTACATGACACCTAACAGCAACCGCTACCTCTGATACTAACTTGGTTGACTCTGTAGCATCACGTGGCCTTTTTAAACCTGCCTCAAAACGGATCTCCATTCTTCCTCCTCTAGATTTAGTTAACCTATCGAGCATTATCCCAGATGTTTGTTTCCTCTTGTGCCTAGGTGCTAGTCCAACAACAAACATAGGAAGTGTTAGTGTACGTCAAACTGTGAGACTACATATAAAGAAGCATGCAACTGTAACTTGGCTCCAGCAACTACCTTCTTACTGTTGAAGCTCACAAAGTTCATCTGATCTTGCCAACTCATCATGTGTCAAGAGTGCTTTGATACGTCTCCAACGTATCTATAATTTTTGATTGCTCCATGCTATATTATCTACTGTTTTGGACATTATTGGGCTTTATTATCCACTTTGATATTATTTTTGGGACTAACCTATTAACCAGAGGCCCAGCCCAGAATTGCTGTTTTTTGCCTGTTTTAGGGTTCGAAGAAAAGAATATCAAACAGAGTCCAAACGGAATGAAACCTTCGAGAACGTGATTTTCTCACCAAATACAACTCAGGAGACTTGGACCCTACGTCAAGCCAATTAACAGGAGGCCATGAGGTAGGGGGGCGCGCCTCCCCCCCAGGCGCGCCCTCCACCCTCATGGGCCCCCTGTTGCTCCACCGACGTACTTCTTCCTCCAATGTATACCCACGTACCCCCAAACGATCAGGGATGGAGCCAAAAACCTAATTCCACCGCCGCAACTTTTTGTATCCACGAGATCCCATCTTGGGGCCTATTCCGGAGCTCCGCCGGAGGGGGCATCGATCACGGAGGGCTTCTACATCATCATCCAAGCCCCTCCGATGAAGTGTGAGTAGTTTACTTCAGACCTACGGGTCCATAGTTAGTAGCTAGATGGCTTCTTCTCTCTTTTTTGATCTCAATTCAATGTTCCCCCCTCTCTCGTGGAGATCTATTCGATGTAATCTTGTTTTTGCGATGTGTTTGTTGAGACCGATGAATTGTGGGTTTATGATCCAGTCTATCTATGAATAATATTTGAATCTTCTCTGAATTCTTTTATGTATGATTGGTTATCTTTGCAAGTCTCTTCAAATTATCAGTTTGGTTTGGCCTACTAGATTGGTTTTTCTTGCCACGGGAGAAGTGCTTAGCTTTGGGTTCGATCTTGCGGTGTCCTTTCCCAGTGACAGAAGGGGCAGCAAGGCACGTATTGTATTGTTGCCATCGAGGATAACAAGATGGTGTTTTTATCATATGGCATGAAACTATCCCTCTACATCATGTCATCTTGCTTAAGGCGTTACTCTGTTTTTAACTTAATACTCTAGATGCATGCTGGATAGCGGTCGATGAGTGGAGTAATAGTAGTAGATGCAGGCAAGAGTCGGTCTACTTGTCTCGGACGTGATGCCTATATACATGATCATACCTAGATATTCTCATAAATATGCTCAATTCTGTCAATTGCTCAACAGTAATTTGTTCACCCACCGTAGAATACTTATGCTCTTGAGAGAAGCCACTAGTGAAACCTATGCCCCCCGGGTCTCTTTCTCATCATATCAATCTCCATCACTTTATTATTGCTTTGCTTTTACTTTTTACTTTACATCTCTATACCAAAAATACCAAAAATATTATTTATCATCTCTATCAGATCTCACTTTCATAAGTGACCGTGAAGGGATTGACAACCCCTAAGCGCGTTGGTTGCGTTGAGCTATTGTTTTTGTGTAGGTACGAGGGACTCGCGCGTAGCCTCCTACTGGATTGATACCTTGGTTCAAAAACTGAGGGAAATACTTACGCTACTTTGCTGCATCATCCTCTCCTCTTCGGGGAAATCCAACGCAGTGCTCAAGAGGTAGCAAGAAGGATTTCTGGCACCGTTGCCGGGGAGATTCGCGCAAGTCAAGATTTGACTCCCGACAACGAGCCATTTCTGGCGCCGTTGCCGGGGGGTCTGCGCAAAAGTCAACATACCAAGTACCCATCACAATCCTCTCCCGCATTACATTATTTGCCATTTGCCTCTCGTTTTCCTCTCCCCCACTTCACCCTTGCCGTTTTATTCGCACTCTCTCTCTATCCTCCCTCTCTATTTGCCTCTTTTTGCCCGTTTGCTTTTTGTTTGCTCGTGTGTTGGATTGCTTGTTTGTCGCGATGGCTCAAGATAATACTAAATTGTGTGACTTCACCAATACCAACAATAATGATTTCCTTAGCACTCCGATTGCTCCTCTTACCGATGCTGAATCTTGTGAAATTAATACTGCTTTGCTGAATCTTGTCATGAAAGATCCATTCTCCGGCCTTCCTAGTGATGATGCCGCTACCCATCTTAATAGCTCCGTTGATTTGTGTGACCTGCAAAAGAAGAAAGATGTCGATAATGATATTGTTAAATTGAAGCTATTTCCTTTTTCGCTTAGAGATCGTGCTAAAGCTTGGTTTTCATCTTTGCCTAAAAATAGTATTGATTCATGAAAGAAGTGCAAAGATGCTTTTATCTCTAAGTATTTTCCTCCCGCTAAGATCATCTCTCTTAGAAACGATATTATGAATTTTAAGCAACTTGATCATGAACATGTTGCACAAGCTTGGGAGAGAACGAAATTAATGATACGTAATTGCCCTACTCATGGTTTGAATTTGTGGATGATTATACAAAAAATTTATGCCGGATTGAATTTTGCTTCTAGAAATCTTTTAGACTCGGCCGCGGGAGGCACTTTTATGGAAATCACTTTAGGAGAAGCTACTAAACTCCTAGATAATAATATGGTTAATTATTCTCAATGGCATACTGAAAGATCTACTAATAAAAAGGTGCATGCGATAGAAGAAATTAATGTTTTGAGTGGAAATATGGATGAACTTATGAAATTATTTGCTAATAAGAGTGTTTCTTCTGATCCTAATGATGTGCCCTTGTCTACTTTGATTGAGAATAATAATGAATCTATGGATGTGAATTTTGTTAGTAGGAACAATTTTGGTAACAACGCGTATAGATGAAATTTCAATCCTAGGCCTTATCCTAGTAATCCCTCTAATAATGATGGTAATTCCTACAACAGTTCTTATGGAAACTATAATAAGATGCCCTCTGATTTTGAATCTAATATTAAAGAATTTATTTCTTCGCAAAAGAATTTTAATGCTATGATTGAAGAAAAATTGCTTAAGATTGATGATTTGGCTAGGAACGTTGATAGAATTTCTCTTGATGTTGATTCTTTAAATCTTAGATCTATTCCTCCTAAGCATGATATCAATGAGTCTCTCAAAGCCATGAGAATTTCCATTGATGAGTGCAAGGAAAGAACCGCTATGACGCGTGCTATGAAAGATGCCTTTATTAAAGCGTGTTCTTCTAGTTCCTATGAAAATAATGATGAAGATCTAAAAGTTATTGATGTGTCCCCTATTAAATCTTTGTTTTGCAATATTAATATTGATAATGATGGGGCGAAATATGATCCACCTTTACCTAGAAGGCATTCTAAAAATTCGGAGTATTTAGATCTTGATGGTGAAATTGATAAAAGTGGGATTAAAAGAAATAAAACCCTAGATGATGCTAAAGCCACTATGTAGGATTTTAAGGAATTTAATTATAAAAATTGTTCTTTAATTGATTGTATTTCCTTGTTGCAATCCTTGCTAAATTCTCCTCATGCTTATAGTCAAAATAAAGCCTTTACCGAACATATCGTTGATGCCTTGATGCAAACTTATGAAGAAAAACTAGAGTTGAAAGTTTCTATACCTATAAAACTTTATGATGAGTGGGAACCTACTATTAAAATTAAAATTAAAGATTATGAGTTTTATGCTTTGTGTGATTTGGGTGCTAGTGTCTCTACTATTCCCAAAACTTTGTGTGATTTGCTAGATTTTCGTGATTTTGATGATTGCTCTCTAAACTTGCATCTTGCGGATTCCACTATTAAGAAACCTATGGGAAGAATTAATGACGTTATTATTGTTGCAAATAGGAATTATGTGCCTGTAGATTTTATCGTTCTTGACATAGATTGCAATCCTTCATGTCCTATTATTCTTGGTAGACCTTTCCTTAGAACAATTGGTGCAATTATTGATATGAAGGAAGGAAATATTAGATTCCAATTTCCGTTAAGGAAAGGCATGGAACACTTCCCTATAAAGAAAATAAAATTACCATATGAATCTATCATGAGAGCAACTTATGGATTGCCTACCAAAAATGGCAATACCTAGATCTATTCTTGCTTGTTATGCCTAGCTAGGGGCGCTAAACGATAGCTCTTGTTGGGAGGCAACCCAATTTTATTTTTATTCCTTGCTTTTTGATCCTGCTTAGAAATAAATAAACTATTTAGCCTATATTTTGGTTGTGTTTTTTGTGTTTAATTAGCATTTGTGCCAAGTAGAACCATTGGGAAGACTTGGGAAAAGTCTTGTTGAACTTGCTGTAAAAAACAGAAACTTTAGCGCTCACGAGAACTGCTGTAATTTTTATTTAGAGAGTGATATTTAGTTAATTCTTTTTGCAGATGATTAATATATAAATTTATCACGTCCATAAATTTATTTTAGAATTTTTGGTGTTCCAGATATTGCGCTAGATACAGATTACTACAGACTGTTCTGTTTTTGACAGATTCTGTTTTTCGTGTGTTGTTTGCTTATTTTGATGAATCTATGGCTAGTAAAATAGTTAATGAACCATAGAGAAGTTGGAATACAGTAGGTATAACACCCATATAAATAAATAATGAGTTCATTACAGTACCTTGAAGTTGTCTTTTGTTTTCTTTCGCTAACGGAGCTCATGAGATTTTCTACTTTAAGTTTTGTGTTGTTAAGTTTTCAAGTTTTGGGTAAAGATTTGAAGGATTATGGAACAAGGAGTGGCAAGAGCCTAAGATTGGGGATGCCCATGGAACCCCCAAATATAATCTAAGGACACATAAAAGCCAAAGCTTGGGGATGCCCCGGAAGGCATCCCCTCTTTCGTCTACTTCTATCGGTAACTTTACTTGGAGCTATATTTTTATTCAACACATGATATGTGTTTTGCTTGGAGCGTCTTTTATGATTTGAGTCTTTGCTTGTTAGTCTACCACAATCATCCTTGCTGTACACACCTTTTGAGAGAGGCATACATAATTTGGAATTTGATAGAATACTCTATGTGCTTCACTTATATCTTTTGAGCTTTATAATTTTGCTCTAGTGCTTCACATATATCTTTTAGAGCACGGTGGTGGATTTGTTTTATAGAAACTATTGATCTGTCATGCTTCACTTAGATTATTTTGAGAGTCTTAATAGCATGGTAATTTCCTTAAAATTCTAATATGCTTGGTATGCAAGATTAATAATAAAACTTTCTTATGACTGTGTTGAATACTAAGAAAAGTTTGATGCTTGATGATTGTTTTGATATATGGAGGTAATAATATCAAAGTCATGCCAGTTGAGCAGTTGTGAAATTGAGAAATACTTGTGTTGAGGTTTGCAAGTCCCGTAGCATGCACGTATGGTAAACGTTATGCAACAAATTTGAAACATGAGGTGTTATTTGATTGTCTTCCTTATGAGTGGCGGTCGGGGACGAGCGATGGTCTTTTCCTACCAATCTATCCCCTAGGAGCATGCGTGTAGTGCCGAGGTTTTTGATGACCTATAGACTTTTGCAATAAGTATGTCAGTTCTTTATGACTAATGTTGAGTCCATGGATTATACGCACTCTCACCCTTCCATCCTTGCTAGCCTCTTCGGTACATTGCATTGCCCTCTCTCAGATTGAGAGTTGGCGCAAACTTCACCGGTGCATCCAAACCCCGTGATATGATACGCTCTTTCACACATAAACCTCCTTATATCTTCCTCAAAAAGCCACCATACCTACCTATTATGGCATTTCCATAGCCATTCCGAGATATATTGCCATGCAACTTTCCATCATTCCGTTCATCATGACACATTCATCATTGTCATATTGCTTAGCATGATCATGTAGTTGACATAGTATTTATGGCGAAGCCACCGTTCATAATTCTTTCATACATGTCACTCTTGGTTCATTGCATATCCCGGTACACCGCCGGAGGCATTCATATAGAGTCATCTTTGTTCTAGTATCGAGTTGTAATCATTGAGTTGTAAATAAATAGAAGTGTGATGATCATCATTATTAGAGCATTGTCCCAAGTGAGGAATAAAAAAAGAGAAATACCATAAAAAAAGAAGGCCCAAAAAAATGAGAGAAAAAGAGAGAAGGGACAATGTTACTATCCTTTTTCCACACTTGTGCTTCAAAGTAGCACCATGATCTTCATAGTAGAGAGTCTCTCATGTTATCACTTTCACATACTAGTGGGAATTTTTCATTATAGAACTTGGCTTGTATATTCCAACAATGGGCCTCCTCAAGTGCCCTAGGTCTTCATGAGCAAGCAAGTTGGATGCACACCCACTAGTTTCTTTGTTGAGCTTTCATACATTTATAGCTCTAGTGCATCCGTTGCATGGCAATCCCTACTCCTTGCATTAACATCAATCGGTCGGCATATCCATAGCCCATTGATTAGCCTCGTTGATGTGAGACTTTCTCCTTTTTTTGTCTTCTCCACATAACCCCCTCATTATATTCTATTCCACCTATAGTGCTATGTCCATGGCTCGCGCTCATGTATTGCGTGAAAGTTTGTAGGTTTGAGATTACTAAAGTATGAAACAATTGCTTGGCTTGTCATCGGGGTTGTGCATGATGATATCATTCTTGTGTGATGAAAATAAAACATGACTAAACCATATGATTTTGTAGGGATGAATTTCTTTGGCCATGTTGTTTTGAGAAGACATAATTGCTTAGTTAGTATGCTTGAAGTATTATCATTTTTATGTCAATATGAACTTTTGTCTTGAATCTTTCAGATCTGAATATTCATACCACAATTAAGAAGAATTACATTAAAATTATGCCAAGTAGCACTCCGCATCAAAAATTCTGTTTTTATCATTTACCTACTCGAGGATGAGCATGAATTAAGCTTGGGGATGCTTGATACGTCTCCAACGTATCTATAATTTTTGATTGCTCCATGCTATATTATCTACTGTTTTGGACATTATTGGGCTTTATTATTCACTTTTATATTATTTTTGGGACTAACCTGTTAACCAGAGGCCCAACCCAGAATTGCTGTTTTTTTACCTGTTTTAGGGTTTCGAAGAAAAGGAATATCAAACGGAGTCCAAACGGAATGAAACCTTCGGGAACGTGATTTTCTCACCGAATACAACTCAAGAGACTTGGACCCTACGTCAAGCCAATTAACAAGAGGCCATGAGGTAGGGGGCGCGCCTGCCCCCACCCCCAGGCGTGCCGTCCACCCTCGTGGGCCCCTTGTTGCTCCACCAACGTACTTCTTCCTCCTATATATACCGACGTACCCCCAAACGATCAGGGACAGAGCCAAAAACCTAATTCCACCGTCGCAACTTTCTGTATCCACGAGATCCCATCTTGGGGCCTGTTCCGGAGCTCCACCGGAGGGGGCATCAATCACGGAGGGCTTCTACATCATCATCCAAGCCCCTCCGATGAAGTGTGAGTAGTTTACTTCAGACCTACGGGTCCATAGTTAGTAGCTAGATGGCTTCTTCTCTCTTTTTAGATCTCAATACAATGTTCTCCCCCTCTCTCATGGAGATCTATTCGATGTAGTCTTCTTTTTGCGGTGTGTTTGTTGAGACCGATGAATTGTGGGTTTATGATCCAGTCTATCTATGAATAATATTTGAATCTTCTCTAAATTCTTTTATGTATGATTGGTTATCTTTGCAAGTCTCTTCGAATTATCAGTTTGGTTTGGCCTACTAGATTGGTTTTTCTTGCCATGGGAGAAGTGCTTAGCTTTGGGTTCGATCTTGCGGTGTCCTTTCCTAGTGACAGAAGGGGCAGCAAGGCACGTATTGTATTGTTGCCATCGAGGATAACAAGATGGTTTTTTTATCATATTGCATGAAACTATCCCTCTACATCATGTCATCTTGCTTAAGGCGTTACTCTGTTTTTAACTTAATACTCTAGATGCATGCTGGATAGCGGTCGATGAGTGGAGTAATAGTAGTAGATGCAGGCAAGAGTCGGTCTACTTGTCTCGGACGTGATGCCTATATACATGATCATACCTAGATATTCTCATAAATATGCTCAATTCTGTCAATTGCTCAATAGTAATTTGTTCACCCACCGTAGAATACTTATGCTCTTGAGAGAAGCCACTAGTGAAACCTATGGCCCCCGGGTCTCTTTCTCATCATATCAATCTCCATCATTTTATTATTGCTTTGCTTTTACTTTTTACTTTGCATCTCTATACCAAAAATACCAAAAATATTATTTATCATCTCTATCAGATCTCACTTTCGTAAGTGACCGTGAAGGGATTGACAACCCCTAAGCGCGTTGGTTGCGTTGAGCTATTGTTTTTGTGTAGGTACGAGGGACTCGCGCGTAGCCTCCTACTGGATTGATACCTTGGTTCTCAAAAACTGAGGGAAATACTTACGCTACTTTGCTGCATCATCCTCTCCTCTTCAGGGAAATCCAACGCAGTGCTCAAGAGGTAGCATGCTTCGGAAGTAGTGTCAGGTGCCAAGGGAGCTTGGGAACATGCTGCTAGCTGAGTTGACCAACGAGTAAATCGTGCAGCTGGTGGTATTGTGGAAGGTGTTGCAACAACTAGGGCTTTCTCTGCTTGTTTTGTGGTGGCTATTTGTTTCTTTTTGGCTTGTTCTGCAGCTCGTGTAGCACGTGATACCCTATCGATACAATTTTCTGTTGGACTTTGACCTACTAT
This sequence comes from Triticum urartu, assembly GCF_003073215.2. Classification (NCBI taxonomy): domain Eukaryota; kingdom Viridiplantae; phylum Streptophyta; class Magnoliopsida; order Poales; family Poaceae; genus Triticum; species Triticum urartu. The sequence continues at coordinate 344,313,246 of NC_053024.1, read as the reverse complement.
TGCACCATCAGTACCAGCAGAATCTGCAGGATTCTTCCGCTTCCCTATCCCCGTCGTTCTGTCTTGCTTCCTCTTTCTCTGTGCCATGGTAAGTCAAGCCGACAAGAAAAACGAATAACAATTTAGTTCTTTAGAACAAATTGATGCGTGATACAGATGAACTGAACTTTGATGTTAGACAACCACATGATAGGAGGATGTAATATGTACGAAAAACAGGACGACATGAGATAACCAGAACTATGATGTGTAAACTAAGCAGAAGACATTTCACTAAATTAGAAGTAATGCAATGGAAGTTACACACCATATGAAAGATGCTACAAATATCGCTCTACCAAGAACAGTATCTCATCATAAATGTTGTTTAAACAAATGTGAAGCAGTACAAGAAATAAATCATGTGCAAGATGCAAACAACATCACACTACCAAGTTAACGAGGATCAAGCTTTTGACAACTCTGAGAACTTTGCAGGAAAGACAACCATACCCTCGAAATCACTTCTATCTTTGCCTGCTAGTTGTTCTCTCTATCACTATGTCGTGCTACCTTCCACTTGCTTATCATGCCTCCCATATTGCCATGTCAAGCCTCTAACCCACCTTCCTAGCAAACTGTTGTTTTGCTATGTTACCGCTTTTGCTCAGCCCCTCTTATAGCGTAGCTAGTTGCAGGTGAAGTTGAAGTTTGTTCCATGTTGGAACATGGATATGTTGGGATATCATTATTATATCTTATTTACTTTAATGCATCTATATACTTGGTAAAGGGTGGAAGGCTCGGCCTTATTCCTGGTGTTTTGTTCCACTCTTTCTGCCCTAGTTTCCGTCATACCGGTGTTACGTTCCTTGATTTTTGCATTCCTTACGCGGTTGGGTGTATGGGAACCCCTTGACAGTTCGCTTTGAATAAAACTCCTCCAGCAAGGCCCAACCTTGGTTTTAACATTTGCCACCTAAGCCTTTTCCCTTGGGTTCCGCAGACTCAAGGGTCATCTTTTTTTAAACACCCGAGCCAGTGCTCCTCTGAGTGTTGGTCCAAATTGGGCGATGTCCGGCGCCCCCTGGGCAACCACGGTCTATGCCAACCCGACATATGGACCATCCCGTGTGCCCTGAGAACGAGATACGTGCGACTCCTATTGGGATTTGTCAGCACATCGGGTGGCTTTCCTGGTCTTGTTTTACCATTGTCGAAATGTCTTGTAACCGGGATTCTGAGACTGATCGGGTCTTTCTGGGAGAAGGAATATCCTTTGTTGACCATGAGAGCTTGTGATGGGCTAAATTGGGACACCCCTGCAGGGTATAAACTTTCGCGAGCCATGCCCGTGGTTATGTGGCAGATGGGAATTTGTTAATATCCGGTTGAAGAGAACTTGAGACTTCACTTAATTAAAATGAATCAACTATGTATGTAGCCGTGATGGTTTCTTTTCGGCGGAGTCCCGGAAGAGAACACGGTCTTGTGTTATGCTTGAACGTAAGTAGCTCCAGGATCACTTCTTGATCACTTCTAGCTTCTCGATGGTGCGCTGCTTCTCTTCTCGCTCTTATTTGCGTATGTGAGCCACCATATTTGTTTAGTGCTTGCTGCAACTCCACCTCACTACCTTCTCCTACCCATAAGCTTAAATAGTCTTGATCTCACGGGTGTGAGATTGCTGAGTCCTCGTGACTCACGGATACTTCCATACAGATGCAGGTACCGAGGATGCCTGTGCAGGTGATGCTACCGAACTCAAGTGGGAGTTTGACGAGGATTCAGGCCGTTACTACGTTTCGTTTCCTGATGATCAGTAGTGGAGCCCAGTTGGGACGATCGGGGATCTAGCATTTGGGGTTGTCTTCCTTTATTTTGGCCCTAGTCAGTCTTTGAGTGTATTTGGATTATGTATGAATTATTTATGTATTGTGTGAAGTGGCGATTGTAAGGCAACTCTTTATCCCTTTCTATTCAGTACATGGGATTGTGTGAATATTACCCCTCTTGTGACAAAACTACCATGAGGCTATGCCTCTAAGTCGTGCCCCGGCACGTGGGAGATATAGCCGCATTGTGGGTGTTACAAGTTGGTAATCAGAGCCATCCCCGACTTAGGAGCCCCTGCTTGATCAAATCGCTGACGTTGTTGAGCCCAGAACAGAATGTTTTGAGTCTTAGGATTATATATATCGGGGAGAGTAGGATTCTTTTTACTCCTCAGTCCCTTCGTCGCTCTGGTGAGGCCTCCTGGCGTAGAAGTTTTGACTCCCCTCTCCTCAAATTTCACGGAAAAAATTAGGTATCACTCGGGTATCTTGGAATCGTTTCGATACTCTTGTGACGAGAACATTGTTCTTGGTGCCTCCTGGCATTTAGGGGTTGTGGCAGTGTCCCGGGGAGTTGAGCTCTAAGGTGTTGTCGTCACAATTTTATCGTTGCAATTCTGGAATACCTGAGTTCACCAACATCAAAAATCTCTTTTATGCAGTTGTTGGTGAGATAACCTCGACGCCACCCAGTACTGGGGTGGGAGTTCGGGAGTATTGCCATAACTCGTATAACGGATGCTTTTCGAAGGTTAAGGTACATGATTTCCGAAGGTTTCTTGGTTATGTGTTGAAGGATGGATACAGCTGGATGTAGGAATTGTTGGTTTGGGTGAGATATTATGCTTCCCTTGTATCCCCAACACCTGATTGCATAACCAGAAAGTTTCGGGAGTTTTATAGGTGGGAATTCTAGTATCTCTAGTATTTCTTCCCACAGATATTTGGTTTGTGATTGGGTAATCCTTACCACTTATTTGTTCATATTTGTACCTTATTGCTTTATTCATCTACCTTTATCTAAGTGGCTTATCAACCTAATGGATGTGTGATGATTTACTTTGGAATTCATTCGTTCATCCTTGTTCGAACGTTTATTGTGAGACCATATGTTGTTTTTTCTATCCGTTTGATTCAGCTTCAATATCTGTCTATCAAGATTCTAACGGATGTCGCCCTCTTCAAGATGGCTCCTCCAACGCGTCAAAATCCGCCACCACCTCCACCTCCGGAGGCATGGCAAGTTGTCATGGCAGCCACCAAAGCCAACACTTAGACGGTTTTGCAACTCTTGCAGGAGCGCAACCAAGGTCAAGGCAACCAAGGAAATCAAGGCCAAGGCAACAATCAGCCTTTGTTTGCTACCCTCAACCAGTTCCTCGCAAACCAGCCGAAGTCTTTCAGCAAATGTGTCGAGGCCACAGACGCCGACGATTGGATCGTGGACATCTGCAAGCATTTTGAATGTAGCAATGCCAGGTCTGAGGACTTTGTCAAGTTTTCTTCGTTTCAACTCAAGGACCAAGCTGCTGAGTGGTTTCAACAATACAAATATTCCAGAGGAGGTCGTGTGATTACCTGGGATGATTTCCGCTGAGACTTCAAAGCTCATCACATCCCACCAAGTGTTGCTGAGACCAAGCATGAGGAGTTCCGCAATCTCAAGCAAGGCAGCATGTTCGTGTATCAATACAATATCCAGTTTCAGAAACTTGCTCGCTTCGCTAAACAAGATGTTCCTGATGAAAAGAGTATGATCTATCAATTCAGAGGTGGCCTCAGAGAGGATCTGCAGTTAGCTCTCGTGCTTCTTGAGCCGACTAAGTTCGATCAATTCTATAACATGGCACTAAAGCAAGAAGCTGCTCAACTCAAGTGTGAGGCTTCTAAGAAGAGAGTCAGGGATGCAGTTCAATCTTCTTCTTCATCACAAGTGGCAGCTAAGCAACAGAAGTTCTAGTTGCCTCCTCCTCCGTTTCGCCAGCCCTACCAGCAGAAGAGCAAAGGTGGCAATGGATCTTCCCCCCCCCCCCACCCCGGCCACCCGAACCAAGCTCAGTCTCAAACTCCAAGGTCAAGTGCTCCTTATCATCGTCCGTTCTCAGAGGTTACTTGCAACAAGTGTCAGCAGAAAGGGCACTATGCAAACAAGTGCTTCAACCAAAGGCGCCTTCCACCTCCTCCTCCTGTGAGATCTTCCAGCAATGCAGTGGTCCAGCATAATCCCAAGTTGGCAAAGGTGAACATGATGAACGCAGCTCAGGCAGAGGATACTTCAGAAGTGATCATGGGTAACCTTCCTGTTAATGACTTTCCTGCAAAAGTTTTATTTGATACTAGTGCATCGCATTGCTTCATTTCAAGACCTTTTGCATCGAAGCATGAGTTGGTTTTCCAAGATTTGCCTAGACAGTTGTCAGTTATCTCTCCGGGTAAATTCATGAACGCAAGCTCCATGGTTCCGGTTGTTTCTATCAAGATGGGAAACTATAAATTTATGTCTTCTCCAATTGTTCTTGGTGACTCGGATATTGATCTTATTCTCGGGATGGACTGGCTTTCTAAGCACAAGGCTCGGCTTGATTGTGCTGCCAGGCAGATTCAATTGACACACTCTTCTGAGGAGGTGATCATCTATGCCGCTCGGGACGAAACCATTCGACTGTTTTCTCTCAATGAGAAGGGTGAGTTGAATGCCATCTCTCAGATTCCAGTCGTTTGTGAATACCAAGACGTCTTTCTAGAAGAGCTTCCGGGAATGCCTCCTCACTGACCAGTTGAATTCGTTATCGATCTTGAGCCTGGTACGGAACCTGTTTGCACGCGTCCTTACAAGCTTGGACCAGAGGAGTTGAAGGAGTTGAAGAAACAACTCAATGAACAAGAGCGTATGGGTCTGATCCAATCGAGTTCATATCCATGGGGTTGTGGTGTTCTTTTTGTCAAGAAGAAGGATGGAACGGAACGACTCTGCATCGACTACCGTCCATTGAACAAGAAGACAATAAAGAACAAGTATCCACTTCCCAACATCAATGAGCTTTTTGAGCAACTTAGAGGTGCCAAAGTATTCTCCAAGCTTGACATCCGTATGGGTTATCATCAGATTCGCATTCGTGAACAAGATATCCCCAAGACATCATTCAAAACAAGCTAGGTTCTTATGAATATATTGTCATGTCTTTCGGCCTTGTCAATGCTCCTCCAACGTCCTCTCGCATGATGAACTTCATATTCAACCCTTACACAAATGATTTTGTCCTAGTGTATCTCGATGATATCTTGGTCTTTTCCAAGAATAAGGGAGGATCATGCCAAGCATTAGAGATTGGTGCATGACAAACTCACAGAGCATCAATTCTATGCGAAGTTTTCCAAGTGTGAGTTCTGGCTTGATGAGGTTCTTTACCTTGGTCATATCATCTCCGCCAAAGGCATCGCTGTTAATCCCGAGAAGGTGTCTGCAATTGTGAATTGGGAACCTCCTCAGAATGTCAAGCAGCTCCGCAGTTTTCTTGGGCTTGCAAGTTATTGTCGAAGATTCGTTGAGAATTTCTCTAAGATTGCAAAGCCTCTTTCCAACCTCCTCCAGAAGAATGTCAAGTATGTCTGGACACCTGAATGTGACGTTGCTTTCAAGACCCTCAAAGAGAAGCTAGTCACAGCTCCTGTCTTGACTCCTCCTGATGAATCCAAGCCATTCGAAGCTTTCTGTGATGCCTCCTTGCAAGGTCTCGACGCTATGTTAATGCAAGAGAAGAAAGTTGTGGCTTATACCTCTCGTCAGCTGAAGCACAATGAAAGGAACTACCCAACTCATGATCTTGAGTTGGCGGCAGTTGTCCATGCATTATTCACGTGGAGACATCTCTTGTTGGGAAGGAAAGTGGACATCTTCACAGATCATAAGAGCCTCATGTACATCTTCACTCAACCCAACCTCAACCTCAGACAGACTCGATGGGTCGAAATGATTCAAGAATACAATCCGAGTATTGAATATACTCCCGGGAAGGCCAATGTCATTGCAGATGCTTTGAGAAGGAAGGCTTACTGCAACAGCTTAATTCTCAAGCCCTTCCAACCGGACCTTTGTGAAGCTTTCCACAAACTGAATCTCCAAGTTGTTCCTCAAGGCTTTCTTTCCAACCTCCAAGTCTCTCCTACTTTGGAAGATCAAATTCGCGAGGCACAACTTCTGGATACCATGGTGAAGAAGGTGAAACATGGGATTGCCAAGAGCCAACCCAAATACAAGTGCTATCGCATTGATGACAAAGACACTCTATTCTTCGAGGATCGGATTGTGGTTCCTAAAGGTGATCTAAGGAAAGTCATAATGAACGAGGCGCACAATTTCCTTTTATCCATTCATCCTAGAAGTACGAAGATGTACCATGACCTCAAGTAGTCGTATTGGTGGACTCAAATGAAGCGAGAAATTGCTCAATTCATGAATGAATGTGATGTCTATAGAAGGGTGAAAGTAGAACACCAACGACCACCTGGTCTCCTCCAACCTCTTTCTATTCCAGAATGGAAGTTTGAACATATTGAAATGGACTTCGTGTCTGGATTTCCCAAGTCCAAGCGTGGAAATGATGCTATTTTCGTTGTCATTGACAAGCTTACTAAAGTGGCTCATTTCCTTCCAATCAAAGAATCTATCACAACAGCTCAGTTGGCAGAGCTATACACCTCCAGGATTGTCTCTTTGCACGGCATCCCACAATTGATATCTTCAGATCGTGGAAGCATTTTCACCTCCATGTTCTGAGAGTCCTTCCAGAAGGCCATGGGCACCAACATTCGCTTCAACACAACTTTCCATCCTCAAACTAGTGGCCAAGTCAAGCGAGTCAATCAAATCCTTGAAGATATGCTCAGGGCTTGTGTCATTTCCTTCGATATGAAGTGGGAAGATTGTCTTCAATATGCCGAGTTCTCCTACAACAACAGCTTCCAAGTGAGTTCGGGCAAGGCCCCATTCTAAATTCTCTATGGAAGAAAGTGTCGTACTGCTCTCAATTGGTCAGAGACTGGTGAATGCCAACTTCTTGGCAATGACTTAATCACAGAAGCTGAAGAAATGTGTAAAGTCATCCGTGAAAATCTCAAAGCCGTGCAATCGCGTCAGAAGAGTTACTATGATAGCAAGCACTGTGACTTGGCTTTCGAGATCGGAGACCATGTCTACCTCCGCGTCTCTCCAATGAATGGCACTCGTCGCTTTGGTATCAAAGGGAAGCTTGCCCCTAGATACGTGGGTCCTTTCAAGATCATTGGCAAAAGAGGCGACCTCGCCTATCAACTTGAGCTTCCGTCCAACTTCGCAAATGTGCACGTTGTGTTTGTAGCGACCTGACCTGAATGGATCAAGTCTCTGTGCTTAAGTGTCATCCCTGGATCGGTATGCTGACACACACAGTACTTGAGGATTTATAACAGAGGTAAATCACATGTGTAAAGTAACGTAAATAGTATTACCTCAATCCAAAAAGCGGAAGTAACAAGGTTATGGATTCCCATCAACACCAATGGCAAAGTTGAGTGTAGAAATCGTAACCCTAACGTATCACTTACTCGTCGTAAGAAATCCTGCAACATGAGACATTGCAGCCACAAAGGGTCAGTACATTGAATGTACTGGCAAATTTACACCATAGAGAGAAATAATGAACAATGGCTATCTCTACATGCATATTGGCTGGTGGAAAAGCTCTATGGTTATAATGTTTTTGCGAAAAGCCAAATTTTCCCTACTGCAAAGGAATAATTTTATTTAACTATCATGGTGGTTGTTGAACATTGAGAATGGTTGACAGCATTCTCAATCCTAATTAAGTAACATCATTAAACCCAACAAAATTAATTTAAAGTAACATGATGAGATTCACATGATAATCCAAGTACTAGATACTCAAAACGTCCATAACCGGGGACACGGCTAATCATGATTAGTTTATACACTCTGCAGAGGTTTGCGCACTTTTCCCCACAAGACTCGATCTCCTCCGTGGATTTATCGCACTACATGGTGTTTGAGAAACGGATGACCGAGACATAGTCTTTCAGAAGCGTTTGCACCTTACGTGGGTAGACCGTACCACCTACAACCCCTACATCTGCTAGTCTACCACTGTAAGAGTTCACACGACTTAATCAACTATGCTAGAGCCCATAATAGCTTGTGGCTGCACACGGAAGTTTCTAGTATGAATAATCTCATGATCCCTTTGAGCCTGGGTGGCGGTCCATAAAAAAACAGGCAATCCTGGAATACCCTGGTGCCTAGACAGGCAATCGCTGGAATACCCAGGTGCCTCAATCCACCCAGATGTGTGTTAAAGTTGCCACCTTAAGTAAACCATTAATTAACAATCTCACATCTGTCATGAAATACTCTCAAACCTAATCCACGTCTACGAGCATAGCATGGCAATATAAGCATAACATAATAGTAACTCCCAAGGTTTGAATGCAGGGCAATAGGTTCCTACCTCACCAACTACTTTCCAATACCCACATGTTATCAATCCTACTCATGCAATGTTTGAGGGTGAAACTAATGCATAAAAACTAGGTATGAAAAGGATATGAGCAAAGTGTGAACTTGCCTGCAATGTTGATGAAGATGATTCGCACTCATAACTCTTGATAGTTCTACTCGTCACACTCCGGTCAATCTATCGTAAGCAAGCAATAGTTACCACACATAAGCAATCACTCAAAATATCAGAAAGATCGAAGAAGACGATTCGAAAAACTTCAAAAGTAAGCAAATAACTCTTGCAACATAAAACAATTTCTAACAGTGCCAAAATTATGTGAATTTGGCCTTATCAAAAAGTTTAGGTCAAAAGCTTCGATTTGCAAAAGAATCAACTCAAACGGAGCTACGAAACTCAAGTTATGATCAAACGAAGTTTGAATACAAATCCGGTATAATTCAAATTTTAAAATTTCAAAAAAATGTTTGGGTTGGATTACTGGATAGAGTGGATCATAACGAAGAAGTGGGCGTTGGTTTCGTTGGATTTGCACAAACGAGTAAAAAGTTATGGCTATTTGAAAAATCAGGGCCAAGCTGTTTTATGGAAGAAAAAAATAGCTACGGGCTAGGGTCTAATGTATAAATACGTAGACTAATTGATAATCTAATTATTTTATCGTATTAGTCTAAAAATAATAAACTACGGAAGTATAAGAAGAAAAAAAATAAAGAAAGATACCTTTATAAGGCAGAGAAAAGATGACTTTGGAGAGAAGAGAAAATTTCTAGAAGTCGCGCGGGAGAGGAGAAATAAATTTTTCTTAAATGAATCTAGTCAAACGTAGACGAAAATATACGAAACAGAGATGAAAAGGGGTGAGTGGCTCGCATGGGCCTAAAGGCCTTCGGCCGGCCGCGTGCACGCTGCGGCTGCAGGTTTTTTTTACAAAATTCGGCCTAAGAAAAAAAATTAAAAAAATGAAAAGGCTGGCTGGGCCAGGCCTATTAAGAGAGAAAAAAACAATGGGGCACCAGAAGCTACTATACTGCGCATGTAGGCGATAAATAAATATGGGCCGCACGTACAGTTTTCCTTAAAAAATAGAAATAGAAGGAAAACCGAATAACAAAATTAAATAAAAATTTTATATAGGCATATTATATATCAAAATTTTCAGGAAAAAGATTTTCTACGACAAGAACATTTTTCTAGCATTAAATAAAATACACACAAATTCTAATAATTCCAACAGTGCTCCTGCTCTAATAAGATCCAAGAAAATCATTTTAAAAATACCAAAATGAAATCAAATTTATTTCTCTCCAATTTTCTGTTGTAGGGAATCATGTTACCCTATTTTCCATGTATTTTATTTTTGGAGAAAAATTATTTGAATAAGATCCAAATAACTCCAAATTGAAAAATAATTCCAAAAGACTTTGAATTTGATCCTTTGAAACTCCCAACTCATATTTCATATAATTTGAAGAAGTCATTTTATCTCCTCTTGTGAAAATCATTGAGTTGCATAAAGTTTCAGAATTGGAAATATTTTCCAAATGAAATTCAAATATTTTCAACACCCCTTGTCATTTAAATAAATGGAAGAAGTCATGTCATCTTCTCTCCAGGGTTTCGTGGTGAAAAGAATTTGAATTCATGGAGATCACGAATGCAAAACGAAAGTTTGGGAAAGTCCTTTTATTCCCTCACATTTAACTTTCAAAAAGGTTTCGAATTTCACTCAATTTCACACAATCAATCAAACAATCAATCAAATCTATCTATTTATTATAACATTCCAAAATTTAGAATTTTGGGATGTTACAAACCTACCACCCTTAAAAGGAATCTTGTCCTCGAGATTCGGAGAGGCTAGGAAGAAATATGTTAGGTTCGGGGTCTCTTCAAAATTTCATCAATCATCTCCAGGGTCTGGGGTGCTACCACCCTTAGAAGCATTGTTACGGTTCCATCAAAACTCATATACTCCATTTTTATTGTTAACATTGTCGGTCTTCTTGGATCTTCAAGATAATTCCTTGTCTGGGCTCTTCCGGTAGTGGCATAACCTTTACCACAATTCTTCTGTCTTTCATCTAGGTAAGGTTCTTTCGAGACTGGGTCTTCTTAGCTGACGAGTCTGGCGCCAATACTAATCAACTATCGATATCTCTCATGGTGGTCAACAATTTAGGGTTTCTCCTGCAGGAAATGGGTCTGGGTTGATCCTCGCCGTATAACCTACGGTTGGCAAAGCTGCCTTGTACAAGGGAAAAATACCTATACCATTCTAAGGCTTAAACAAGGTTTTGATCGTTGGCGCTCTACTATAGGTAAGTCACTCAGATTTACCATCCCATATATCAAGGCGAACAATAAGAGTAAGTCGGTATGGTGATCAATCCATCCCGCACCCAAATCATTACCTTGTATACGGTTTAGCGAATCTCGCATTCTAACACTCGGTCATCCTCACAAGCATTGCAAAATTTCTCTTGTCCATGAACTGCGTTTGGAATAATCCATTGATTCTGCAAACCAAACAAACATCTATCGTTCCTTCACAACTCTCAGGTTTTGCGTTACTCCTATAAAATCGTCTGCCAATAAACGTCGTATCTTCCTCCAGGGTTTTTCCTTCAGCAAGAATGTGCTTGCTTCTTGGCAGGTCCTGGGGCATGTGGGTTATGGCCCATCTCATAACTTGTAGTCCTTGAACTTATCATCGGGCAACTGATCATTATTCCAACTTCCAACTTCCTAGTATTCTTAAATCCATCCAATTGTACTGTCTTACTTCCTTCTATTGGCACCAAACTAGGACATGATTACTCAGACTCATCATGGAGTTTCCATTGATCCATATTTCCGGCATCATACCTCCTTTATATCCAATAGTAATTTATCTCTTCATCCTCGTGGGATATCACACATACCGAGATAAAAACTTATACTTATGAAGTCCATATTCCACTTCATGGAACATCATTATCCTTTCCAGGGTCAAGCGTCCTTACAGGGTAATATTGGCCATCTCTGCATGGCACTTCTTCAACTGGGAAACGTGAAACACATCATGAACTCCTGACAGTCCTTCGGGTGACTCCAACTTGTTGGCCACTTCTCCCATACGCTCCAAAACTCAGTATGGTCCTACAAATCTCGGGGCTAACTTTCCCTTAACTACAAATCGTTTAACTCCTCGCAGAGGGGTCACACAAAGACATGCTCTGCCTCCAATTTCATAGACTACCTCCTTGCGTTTTTTTAGTCTGCATAACTCTTCTGCCTAGACTGAGCTACCTTCAGTCTATCTCGAATCAACTTAACATTCTCTTCCGACTCCTTGATCACATTTGGTCCAACAACTGACGGTCTCCAACTTCATCCCACGTACTCTTGGGGCATCACACATATCGAGACAAAACTCGTATTCATTTTGTCCGAAATCCACTCAGTGGAGTATCCTTGTCTTTTCCAGGGGTCAATGGTTCTTACAGGGTACTACCACCCTTAAAATGCACAAATCTTCCATAGACTATATTTCTCATATCCTCAGAATGGCCAAAATTCTTCTTCATAGAGTAACAACTCATAAAATCCATATCAGTACCAACGATGCTAACTTTATTCATTCTCAAGTGATTACAATCTCTCGCTTTTCCATTACATGTCTCAACTCAACACCTCAATATAAAAGAAAATGTTCTCACTTCTACTACTCCATTTCTTTTGTTGCAAACTCAACTACCTAGCACAAGTTTCCTTCTCCTTGGGGCATTCTCTGGCAAAGTGCCCTGCTCCATTAAAACTAAAACATATTACTTCTGACAAGTATCGAGGTTTCCTTTTTGGGCAATTGTTGAGGTAGTGCCCTGACTCCTTGCACCTATAACAGGTGATATGACTCAGGTTCTTCCTGGAATCCAATCTTCTTCTCTTCCTGGACCTTTCCATGCCAATCGTGGCTTCTATTTCTTGTGGCTCATATTCTACTTCCTCTGTCGGGAATTATACTAGATTCCCATTCAAACAATTTTGGGATATGTGTCCTTCTTCTCCACATGAATAGCAAGACTTAGTGTAGGGTTTACTCGGGTCTTCTTTAGGCGTGTCCTCCATCTCTTCCTTCATCACAACTTCTTCTAAAACTTCCATGAGGGCTCCTTTCATTACTTCTTTCTTCTGCTGGATGGTTCGTTGTACCATGGGGTAAATGTGACACTGAGCAGGATAGTGGGTAGTCCCTTCACACAAGACACAAGTAATCTGCCTAATTGGACATTCTTCAACTGGGTGACTTCCTTCACAATTAGGGCATTCATCCTTGTGTTCTTTATGGGTGTGTCCTATTTCTCCATAAATCTTGCATGCACAAGGTTTCTTCATATCCTTTCCATAAGGCTACAACTTCTGGGACACAAGCCGAGACTTTGGCAGAGTCAACTTAAATTCTTTCCAAGTGGTTACTCCTTGCCATCCATTGATGGTTTGGTACATCCTCCACCAAGTAGCAGCACCTCTTTCCAAGCACTGAAGAGCATCTGGGTGAATGGCAGAAATTCGATGATAAGCTGTCAAACATGAGAATTGGTCGACGGCCCGGGCGGCCGCAAGGGGTTCGCGTTGGCCGATTCATTAATGCAGCTGGCACGACAGGTTTCCCGACTGGAAAGCGGGCAGTGAGCGCAACGCAATTAATGTGAGTTAGCTCACTCATTAGGCACCCCAGGCTTTACACTTTATGCTTCCGGCTCGTATGTTGTGTGGAATTGTGAGCGGATAACAATTTCACACAGGAAACAGCTATGACCATGATTACGCCAAGCTATTTAGGTGAGACTATAGAATACTCAAGCTTGCATGCCTGCAGGTCGACTCTAGAGGATCTAGTAGAATAAAGTTTTAGTATGATCTAGTTGTGAGTTTTGCTTTATGATCCTTCTATGTAATCGAGTCCGTGAGCTATATATAATGAAGTTTAGTGTTGAGTCAAGGGCCTGATTTTTTTGCTATGATCTTGAGGGAATAAAATAAAAAGAGAAAGAATAAAAAGAAACAAAGAGATCATATGGATCTTATGGAGAGTAATGACTTCACATATAAGAGTATGATGAATAAAAGTTGTTGAGAGTTGACAAACATAATTTTGGTCATTGTTGCAATTAATAAGAAGTAATAAAGAAATAGAGGTTCACATATAAATACACTATCTTGGACATCCTTTATGATTGTGAGAACTCATTAAAGTATGACATGCTAAGAGTTGACGTTGGACAAGGAAGACAACATAATGGGTTATGTTTTCTTACATCTGAGATAAATTATATTTTCATGGATCATCCAACATGTTGAGCTTGCCTTTCCCTCTCATGCTAGCCAAGTTCTCTACACCAAGTAGAAATACTACTTGTGCTTCCAAATATCCCTAAACCTAGTTTTGCCATGAGAGTCCACCATATCTACCCTATGGATTGAGTAAGATCCTTCAAGTAAGTTGTCATCGGTGCAAGCAATAAAAAATTGCTCTCTAAATATGTATGACTTATTAGTGCGGAGAAAATAAGATTTATACGATCTTGTGATATGGAAGAAATAAAAGCGATGGACTGCATAATAAAGGTCCATATCACAAGTGGCAATATAAAGTGACGTTCTTTTGCATTAAGATTTTGTGCATCCAACCATAAAAGCGCATGACAACCTCTACTTCCCTCTGCGAAGGGCCTGTCATTTACTTTTATCTTCTACCTTATATAAGAGTCATGGTGGTCTTCACCTTTCCTTTTTACATTTTATCCTTTGGCAAGCACAATGTGTTGGAAAGATCCTGATATATATAGCTAATTGGATGTGAGTCTTCATGAACTATTATTGTTGACATTACCCTTGAGGTAAAACGTTGGGAGGCAAAACTATAAGCCCCTATCTTTCTCTGTATCCGATTAAAACTTCATACCCATAAATATTGCGTGAGTGTTAGCAATTGTGAAAGACTAAAAGATGGTTGAGTATGTGGACTTGCTGAAAAGCTCTTATATTGACTCTTTCCTATGTTATGATAAATTGCAATTGCCTCAATGACTGAGATTAGAGTTTGTTGGTTCTCAATGAAGTTTATGATTCATACTTGAAATTGTTATTGAATTGTTACTTTAGCATAAGAGATCATATGACAATATATACAAATGTTGTTGTGTTAAGAATGATCATGCTGCCCACATGTCCGTATTTTATTTTTATCAACACCTCTATCTCTGAACATGTGGACATATTTTTCGATTTCGGCTTTCGCTTGAGGACAAGCAAGGTCTAAGCTTCGGCGTGTTGATAGATCCATTTTGCATCATGCTTTTATATCGATATTTATTGCATTATGGGCTGTTATTACACATTATGTCACAATACATATGCCTATTCTCTCTTATTTTACAAGGTTTACATGAAGAGGGAGAATGTCGGCAGCTTGGATTCTGGGCTGGAAAAGGAGCAAATATTAGAGACCTATTCTGCATAGCTCCAAAAGTCCTAAAACTTCATGGAAGCAATTTCCAGAATATATAAAAAATACTGAGCGCAAGAAGTTCCAGAGGGGGGCCACACCCTAGCCACGAGGGTGGGGGGCGCGCCCTACCCCCGTGGGCGCGCCCGCTGCCTCGTGGGTCCCCTGGTGGCCCTCTGATGCCCATCTTCTGCTATATGGAGTCTTTCGTCGAGGAAAAAATCATAAGGAAGCTTTCAGGACGAGACTCCACCGCCACGAGGCGGAACCTTGGCAGAACCAATCTAGGGCTCTGGCAGAGCTGTTGTGCCGGGGAAACTTCCCTTCGGGAGGGGGAAATCATCACCATCGTCATCACCAACGATCCTCTCATCGAGACGGGGTCAATCTCCATCAACATCTTCATCAGCACCATCTCATCTCAAACCCTAGTTCATCCCTTGTATCCAATCTTTGTATCCAAACCTCAGATGGTACCTGTGGGTTGCTAGTAGTGTTGATTACTCCTTGTAGTTGATGCTAGTTGGTTTACTTGGTGGAAGATCATATGTTCAGATCCATTATGCATATTAATACCCCTCTGATTATGAACATGAATATGCTTTGTGAGTAGTTATGTTTGTTCCTGAGGACATGGGAGAAGTCTTGCAATTAGTAGTCATGTGAATTTGGTATTCGTTCGATATTTTGATGAGATGTATGTTGTCATCCCTCTAGCGGTGTCATGTGAACGTCAACTACATGACACTTCACCATTGTTTGGGCCTAGAGGGAGGCATTGGGAAGTAATAAGTAGACGATGGATTGCTAGAGTGACAGAAGCTTAAACCCTAGTTTATGCGTTGCTTCGTAAGGGGCTTGATGAGGACATCAATACCATTGTTACACCCACAACCCCTACTGTTACATATACTGGACCAATTACTAGAGCTCGCGCACGCCAATTAAATTACCAGGTACTTTCGTTTCTTGGTAATGATTCTAATGTTCATGAGATTATGATGCTGCCTAAATTGGATACATTTGTTTTGCTTACAAATGAAGGGCCTAGCTTGGAGAAGGATGAACATTGGAGCAAGAACACGCATGGAGTTGATGGCATGCGTAAGGGGATCAAGAACGGAGTTACAAGTGATGATTTCAGGACTTTGAAGCCGCCATAAGGAGTGCATGAAGCCTTGGACGAAATATACAAGATGCCACTTCATAATATTCGTCCATAGGCTATTCTAGGTGCTGCGTCACCTTATTAATGGGTCAGGCCCATGTAATTTCGAAATACTTAAGTATAGGCTATTTTTAGAGTCCGTATGTGTGGGGAAACAAGAGTTCGGGTTGGTTTCGGACCCCACCCTCAAGGGCCACGAAATTCCCCCCTCTTCCTCCATATATACAGCCCTTAGGGCGTCGTTTAGACTTTGGGTTTTGTTTAGATTAAAAGTTCGCCATAGCTACAACTTCTCGTACTTCGTTTGTGTCCAACGACCAGACCAAGACGTCACAGAACCCCACCTTGATCAATAAAGCTTTCATCTTATATTCGCAATATCCAGATTGCAATCTCAGTTTCTTGCTTGTTCTCCGTTTGCTCGCAGGAAACAGGCCCTCGTGGTCAGGTTGATCGTGCTCCGGCGTGGTCAATAACCCCTCGGATGTTGGTTTAGCGATTGCTAAGGCGCGACGTCTCGCACGTTCATAGTCGGATCGTCAAGGTCGACTCCCACAGAAAACGATAGCCACCATCTCATCGAAACATCGGGACACCTTAGCCTCTATCAAGTGGTATCAGATTTCCGGGTTGCTCGGTGAGATTTTACAGTTTTTCGTAGATTAGATCGAGTCTGTTCTTCATACCTACAGTCCACGAAAAAGCCAGAAAAAAAATTAGGGTTAGTTCATCATATCCGAACCAATCTGAGCCTTTGCATAATCTTTTTAGGGTTTTTGCTTTGTTGAATTTGCGGTTGCATCGTCGTGTCAAGTTGCTGGTCTTAGAGTCTAGTCTTTTAGAGTTTCGAGTTCTGGTCATAAGTTGTCACGCCGCCGCCGCACCATCATCATCGCCCATCTACCACTTTTGCTTATCCGCCACCGCTCTGAATCCATATCCATATACCACCACCAATCCGTATCCATATACCACCACCAATCTGTATCCATATACCACCACCGCTACCATATACCACCACCGCTGCCATATACCACAACCATATATCCACCACCAATCCGAGTTCTTCTCATATTAGGTTTGTTCTTGAGATCAATCTAAATTCCGATTCGTGTTTCCTTGCCTGCGTAGGTCTCGGAAAAAAAAAACGGGCAATTTTTAGGCCAAAATTTTCACGGGCAAAAATATTTTTTCCCTATCCTATTTTTAGGCTTTTCTGAGTCTTTTGAGCCACGTGCCATCATAGTGATTTTTTGTCGCACTTTTTCGTCGTCGCTGCCCTGATTTCCGAAAAAAAAGTGAAAAAAAAAATTTCGTGCCCATCCTATCAGTTTGACGAGGGAAGAGTTTTGAGACACTCGCCATTATAGTGATTTTTCGCAAAAAAAAAGAGGAGCGCAAAAAAAAAAAGGAGCGCAAAAAAAGAGCAAAAAAAAAAGTTCCAGAGTGTGCTTTTCCCTTATTTACGTGCAGCGCCGTGATTTTGTTAGTGTTCTAGGCTCGCGTCTCTAGCACGGTCTAGCCTAGGACCAGCACAGTACCGTCGTTGAGCGTTTATTCAACTTTGCATCTCTGAATTGATTATTGCTGACCCTTTTTGCTACCATACTATAAGCCTTCCCAGCTCCACATACATCTACGTCGTGCGTTTGACTCTCCCTGGCAATCGCTCTATCCAAGCTTTTGAGAGTTTTGACTACAACGGTTGCCGATCACCGCCTGCTGCTGGGTAAGAACTGGTAAGAATTTGAGATTTGCTTGACGGATTTGTGACACCCGCCACCACCACCACTTGTTAGTAGTCTGTAGGATCATATTCTTGTGTGTTTCTATTGCTGCTAACCATGCCAGGATCACAAGCCGACGAGACTGACTGGGAGAACTTGACGAACAAGGAGCTTCATGATAAGTTTCAGCAAATGATGAATGGACAGGTGCAAGATGTGATAAACAGATTTGAAGAGGCCATGGAGAAGATAGATGGCATGGAGAAGACGTTTGAAACAAAGCTCGATAACAAGTTTGCTGAATTGCTTTCGCGTTTTCCACCACCACCACCGGCTGCTCCTAACGCACCTCTGCAACAACAACAACACCGACTACCTACACATCGTGAAACAGCCCTCCGCCGAGCGAGCCGTCTCCCTCTTGCACCTGGCCAAACTGTTGGTGCTGCTGTTGATACTTCTGTGGCTCCTACTGCTGATGTGGAGGAGGATGATTATGTGGGAGATTATGAGGATGAGGTTGATCAAAATCAGAACTACGTGCCACCACCAGCACAGCAACCATCAGGTCGTCCACATGCAAATAATGGCAATGGTAGGGCTCACCCTCAGGTACGAGATCATGACCATCTCCCTAAACTAAAATTGAATATTCCACCATTTGAGGGTAGATATGTTCCTGATATATATCTTACTTGGGAGTTAGAAACTGAACAACGATTTACATGTTTACAATATCCCGAGGAGAGACGTGTTCCTGCTGCTGTTTGTGCATTCACTAGTTTTGCATGTGTTTGGTGGTCTGAGCATTGTAGATTATATCCCATTCCTGCTACTTGGGCTGCTTTGAAAACTGCTATGCGTACTCGTTGGGTTCCACCATATTATCAACGTGAATTACTTCAAAAATTGCAGCGCTTAAGACAGGGAAAAAATTCTGTAGAAGAATATTATCAGGAATTACAAACTGGCATGATTAGATGTGGTATTGTTGAGGAGAATGAAGCTATGCTTGCACGTTTTATGGGTGGATTAAATAGAGAGATTCAGACGATTCTAGAGTATAAGGAGTATACTAATATCACTCGTTTATTCCATCTTGCTTGTAAAGCTGAACGTGAAGTGCAG
Source organism: Triticum urartu (assembly GCF_003073215.2). Lineage (NCBI taxonomy): Eukaryota > Viridiplantae > Streptophyta > Magnoliopsida > Poales > Poaceae > Triticum > Triticum urartu. The sequence continues at coordinate 344,294,410 of NC_053024.1, read as the reverse complement.
GATCGACAGGCATTGGCGCGGACTAACTTTTCTGCAGGTCGACCTTCATCATGGACACCACGTGCATCATCTACTTCCACACGTTCTGCTACACCGGCGCCTCCGTCGGCTGCCACCTCCAACCGTGATACAATAAAGCAGGCACAATCACCACTATCTGCCAAGAGCACACCTTCTGGGCCTGCAAAGAGCTCTTCTTCATCCATGGCATCAACAGGGCAAACACATGATATTATTTGTCGACGTTGCAAGGGTGGAGGTCATTATGCGAGAGAATGCCCATCTAAGCGTGTGATGATTGTTACTGAGGATGGTGGGTATGAGTCCGCTAGTGACTATGATGAGGAGACTTTGGCTCTTATTACACGTGACGAACACGGTGGAGCCGATTCTGATCATGAGACGCAATACATGGCTCCTGAAGATGCTGACAGGTACGAATGTTTAGTTGCTCAACGTGTTTTGAGTGTGCAGGTTACACAAGCTGAGCAAAATCAGAGGCATAATTTGTTCCATACAAAGGGAGTTGTGAAGGAACGTTCTGTTCGCGTGATCATAGATGGAGGGAGTTGCAACAACTTGGCTAGCATCGAGATGGTGGAGAAGCTATCTCTCACCACCAGACCACATCCACATCCTTACTACATCCAATGGTTCAACAACAGCGGCAAGGTTAAGGTAACACGTACTGTTCGTGTGCATTTTAGTATCTCTACATATGCTGATTATGTTGATTGTGATGTGGTACCTATGCAAGCATGTTCCTTATTACTTGGTAGACCATGGCAATTTGATAAAAATTCTATTCACCATGGTAGAAACAATCAGTATACTCTTGTTCATAAGGATAAAAATATTACTTTGCTTCCTATGACTCCTGATTCCATTTTGAAAGATGATATTAATAGAGCTAATAAAGCAAAACAGGAGAAAAATAAGAGTGAAAATCAGATTGTGGCAAAAGAATTTGAGCAACAAATGCAGCCTAATAATAATAAACAATCTAGTGTTGTTTCTGAAATTAAATTGAAAAGTGCATGTTTACTTGCCACCAAATCTGATATTGATGATCTAGATTTTAGCAAATCTGTTTGCTATGCTTTTGTGTGCAAAGAGGCATTATTTTCATTCGAGGACGTGCCTTCCTCTTTGCCTCCTGCTGTCACTAACATTTTGCAGGAGTTCGCTGACGTCTTTCCACAAGATGTGCCACCGGGATTACCACCTATTCGAGGGATTGAGCATCAAATTGACTTAATTCCCGGTGCATCATTACCCAACCGTGCACCATACCGTACCAATCCAGAGGAGACGAAGGAGATTATGCGTCAAGTACAAGAACTGCTCGACAAAGGTTATATACGCGAATCCCTTAGTCCTTGTGCTGTTCCTATCATTTTAGTGCCGAAAAAGGATGGTACGTCGCGTATGTGCGTTGATTGTAGAGGCATTAATAATATTACTATTCGTTATCGTCATCCTATTCCTAGGCTAGATGATATGCTTGATTAATTGAGTGGCTCTACAATATTCTCCAAAGTTGATTTGCGTAGTGGTTACCATCAATTTCGTATGAAATTGGGAGATGAATGGAAAACAGCATTTAAAACTAAGTTTGGGTTATATGAGTGGTTAGTCATGCCTTTTGGGTTAACTAATGCACCTAGTACTTTCATGAGGTTAATGAACGAAGTTTTACGTGCTTTCATTGGACGATTTGTGGTAGTTTACTTTGATGACATATTGAATTATCGCAAATCTTTGGAGGAACATTTGGAACATTTACGTGCTGTTTTTATTGCTCTACGTGATGCACGTTTGTTTGGTAACCTTGGAAAGTGCACCTTTTGCACCGACCGAGTATCTTTTCTTGGCTATGTTGTTACTCCACAGGGAATTGAAGTTGATAAAGCCAAGATTGAAGCTATTGAGAGTTGGCCGCAGCCCAAAACGGTCACACAAGTGAGGAGTTTCCTTGGCCTCGCTGGTTTCTATAGGCATTTTGTGAGAGATTTCAGCACCATTGCTACACCTCTCAACGAGCTTACAAAGAAGGATGTACCTTTTGTTTGGGGTACCGCACAGGAAGAATCCTTCACGGTATTGAAAGATAAGTTGACACATGCTCCTTTACTCCAACTTCCTAATTTCAATAAGACTTTTGAGCTTGAATGTGATGCTAGTGGAACTGGATTAGGAGGTGTGTTATTACAAGATGGAAAACCTGTTGCATACTTTTCTGAAAAATTGAGTGGGCCTAGTCTGAACTATTCTACTTATGATAAAGAATTATATGCTCTTGTTCGGACCTTAGAAACATGGCAACATTATTTATGGCCCAAGGAATTTGTTATACATTCTGATCATGAATCTTTGAAACACATTAAAAGTCAAGCAAAACTGAACCGTAGACATGCTAAATGGGTTGAATTCATTGAGACTTTTCCCTTATGTCATTAAACACAAGAAGGGTAAAGAAAATGTTATTGCTGATGCCTTGTCTCATCGTTATACTATGCTTTCACAACTTGACTTTAAAATATTTGGTTTGGAGACCATCAAAGATCAATATGTTCATGATGCTGAATTTAAAGATGTATTGCAGAATTGTAAGGAAGGGAGAACTTGGAACAAGTTCGTTCTTAACGATGGATTTGTGTTTCGTGCTAACAAGCTATGCATTCCAGCTAGCTCCGTTCGTCTTTTGTTGTTGCAGGAGGCGCATGGAGGAGGATTAATGGGACACTCTGGCGTCAAGAAGACGGAGGATATACTTGCTACACATTTCTTTTGGCCAAAGATGAGACGGGATGTTGAGCGTTTTGTTGCTCGCTGCACTACATGTCAAAGAGCTAAGTCACGACTCAATCCTCATGGTTTATATATGCCTTTGCCTGTACCTAGTGTTCCTTGGGAGGATATATCTATGGACTTTGTTTTAGGTTTACCTCGAACAAAGAAGGGGAGGGATAGCATATTTGTTGTCGTGGATAGGTTCTCGAAAATGGCACACTTTATACCATGTCATAAAAGCGATGATGCTGTTAATGTTGCTGATTTGTTCTTTCGTGAAATTATTCGCTTACATGGTGTGCCAAATACTATTGTTTCAGATCGTGATACTAAATTTCTTAGCCACTTTTGGAGATGTTTATGGGCTAAGTTGGGGACTAAGCTGCTTTTTAGTACTACTTGTCACCCCCAAACTGATGGACAAACTGAAGTAGTCAATAGAACATTGTCTACTATGCTTAGGGCTGTTTTGAAGAATAACAAGAAAATGTGGGAAGAATGCTTGCCTCATATTGAATTTGCTTATAATCGTTCATTGCATTCTACTACTAAGATGTGCCCTTTTGAAATTGTGTATGGTTTCCTACCTCGTGCACCTATTGATTTGTTGCCTCTTCCATCTTCAGAGAAGGTTAATTTTGATGCTAAAGAACGTTCTGAATTGATTTTAAAAATGCATGAGTTAACTAAGGAAAACATTGAGCGTATGAATGCTAAATATAAACTTGCTGGAGATAAGGGTAGAAAACATGTTGTGTTTGCGACCTGGAGATCTTGTTTGGTTACATTTGCGTAAAGATAGATTTCCTAATCTACGCAAATCAAAGCTAATGCCACGTGCTGATGGTCCTTTTAAGGTTAGAGAAAATAAATGATAATGCATATAAACTTGAGCTACCTGCAGATTTTGGGGTTAGTCCCACTTTTAACATTGCAGATTTGAAGCCTTATTTGGGTGAGGAAGATGAGCTTCCGTCGAGGACGACTTCATTTCAAGAAGGGGAGGATGATGAAGAACATCAATACCATTGTTACACCCACAGCCCCTACTGTTACATATACTGGACCTATTACTAGAGCTCGCGCACGCCAATTAAATTACCAGGTACTTTCGTTTCTTGGTAATGATTCTAATGTTCATGAGATTATGATGCTGCCTAAATTGGATACATTTGTTTTGCTTACAAATGAAGGGCCTAGCTTGGAGAAGGATGAACATTGGAGCAAGAACACGCGTGGAGTTGATGGCATGCGCAAGGGGATCAAGAACGGAGTTACAAGTGATGATTTCAGGACTTTGAAGCCGCCATAAGGAGTGCATGAAGTCTTGGACGAAATATACAAGATGCCACTTCATAATATTCGTCCATAGGCTATTCTAGGTGCTGCGTCACCTTATTAATGGGCCAGGCCCATGTAATTTCGAAATACTTAAGTATAGGCTATTTTTAGAGTCCGTATGTGTGGGGAAACAAGAGTTAGGGTTGGTTTCGGACCCCACCCTCAAGGGCCACGAAATTCCCCCCTCTTCCTCCATATATACAGCCCTTAGGGCGTCGTTTAGACTTTGGGCTTTGTTTAGATTAAAAGTTCGCCATAGCTGCAACTTCGCGTACTTCGTTTGTGTCCAACGACCAGACCAAGACGTCACAGAACCCCACCTTGATCAATAAAGCTTTCATCTTATATTCGCAATATCCCGATTGCAATCTCAGTTTCTTGCTTGTTCTTCGTTTGCTCGCAGGAAACAGACCCTCGTGGTCAGGTTGATCGTGCTCCTGCGTGGTCAATAACCCTCGGAAGTTGGTTTAGCGATTGCTAAGGCGCGACGTCTCGCACGTTCGTAGTCGGATCGTCAAGGTCGACTCCCACAGAAAACGATAGCCACCATCTCATCGAAACATCAGGACACCTTAGCCTCTATCACTGGGTCATATCCTTTCCGACTATAGGGTTATTCTCCATGTGATCCTCCATGTTCTGAATCCATCGGTCTGTCTCCAACTGACTCATCGGTCCAGAAAATACATGCTCATCTCCATTCATCCTCTATTGGGTCCATGTGGGTTTGGGGTAAGATAAGAGAGAGGGAGAGGGATACACACAATACAAACAAAAGTTTTGAAAAGGTAGATTTTATTTGTGGCCGTCGAGAAAAACATCAAACAAATGACAGCTCACAAACGTCGCATCTAACGTAGGTATATAACAGGGGTTTGGTCTTCTAAAGGTCAATAAATCTTCAACGTCTCCAAACTTTTCAAGCCTTGTTCATGCCTCCAATGGCTTCTTCCGATCATGCTTGTCTTTCTCAAGTTCTTTTGCCAGATCAACTCTGTTGACGCGAAGTCTCTCGTGACGTCCTTTAATATTCTGGAGTTGCATTCCAAACTTCTGGTTTCAACATCCTTCACATGAACCATGGTCATACTGTCCTACAGTTCCTGACAAATCTCCGGTATCTCGAGGTTGTAGCTCCTCCAGCTTGGCTACTTTTAGCTTTTGGTTCCTGAGTTCTTCACGAAATGCTTCCTTGTCTAATACGACTTCATGGAGCTCCACCTTAAACTTCTTGATGTACTACTCCAGATCCTGGTGATACACCGGATAAGGTTAAAACTTCATCTTACTAATAGGTGCTCCATCAGCCTTCTTCCATCAAATCCATTCTGAAGAAATGCATCTTTAACTCAGCACGGTGACAATAGCATCAGCGGGCGATGACATCACGGATAACCGTGTTTCTGCTCTTGTCATTCCCATGAGCTATCATTCCATAGTTGATATCTCCTGCCTTAGGGTTTTCTTTGACAAAACTTCGAGTTCTCATGCTCCTTGTTTCAGTCTTTCTTCGATACACCTTGATCTCGGGTATTGACAACTTCCATAGTCTGCCAAGTTCCATAAGGGTAGCCTTCCTAGGTCATACAAATCTGGGAATTCTTCAGAGCCTTCAAATTCTACTTGTCTTCGGTCTTCAACCGTTGTAGTTTCCATTATTCAGATGCACGAAAAATACTCTTCATTCCGAAGTGGTCTTAGTTGTCCGATATCTTGTACTTCTTGGAGTGGTCACATCAGTCGAATCTTCGTGTGGTCAAAAGGGGAAAGGGGTATGGTCTCACTAAAGGGAATTTTTGAATAAGCTCAGAAGAGAAGAAAGGTAAAAATCTTTTTGAAAGGGAAAGTTGTAGAGAAAAATCTTTGCTATGGGCTTGCCAGTTTCTAGGGTCACGTCCTACAGTCAACATGTGCTCTGATACCATCTTGTAGCGACCTGACCTGAATGGATCAAGTCTCTGTGCTTAAGTGTCATCCCTGGATCGGTATGCTGACACACACAGTACTTGAGGATTTATAACAGAGGTAAATCACATGTGTAAAGTAACGTAAATAGTATTACCTCAATCCAAAAAGCGGAAGTAACAAGGTTGTGGATTCCCATCAACACCAATGGCAAAGTTGAGTGTAGAAATCGTAACCCTAACGTATCACTTACTCATCGTAAGAAATCCTGCAACATGAGACATTGCAGCCACAAAGGGTCAGTACATTGAATGTACTGGCAAATTTACACCATAGAGAGAAATGATGAACAATGGCTATCTCTACATGCATATTGGCTGGTGGAAAAGCTCTATGGTTATAATGTTTTTGCGAAAAGCCAAATTTTCCCTACTGCAAAGGAATAATTTTATTTAACTATCATGGTGGTTGTTGAACATTGAAAATGGTTGACAGCATTCTCAATCCCAATTAAGTAACATCATTAAACCCAACAAAATCAATTTAAAGTAACATGATGAGATTCAGATGATAATCCAAGTACTAGATACTCAAAACGTCCATAACCGGGGACACGGCTAATCATGATTAGTTTATACACTCTGCAGAGGTTTGCGCACTTTTCCCCACAAGACTCGATCTCCTCCGTTGGATTTCTCGCACTACATGGTGTTTGAGAAACGGATGACCGAGACATAGTCTTTCAGAAGCGTTTGCACCTTACGATGGGTAGACCGTACCACCTACGACCCCTACATCTGCTAGTCTACCACTGTAAGAGTTCACACGACTTAATCAACTATGCTAGAGCCCATAATAGCTTGTGGCTGCACACGGAAGTTTCTAGTATGAATAATCTCATGATCCCTTTGAGCCTGGGTGGCGGTCCATAAAAAAACAGGCAATCCTGGAATACCCTGGTGCCTAGACAGGCAATCGCTGGAATACCCAGGTGCCTCAATCCACCCAGATGTGTGTTAAAGTTGCCACCTTAAGTAAACCATTAATTAACAATCTCACATCTGTCATGAAATACTCTCAAACCCAATCCATGTCTACGAGCATAGCATGACAATATAAGCATAACATAATAGTAACTCCCAAGGTTTGAATGCAGGGCAATAGGTTCCTACCTCATCAACTACTTTGCAATACCCACATGTTATCAATCCTACTCATGCAATGTTTGAGGGTGAAACTAATGCATAAAAACTAGGTATGAAAGGGATATGATCAAAGTGTGAACTTGCCTACAATGTTGATGAAGATGATTCGCACTCATAACTCTTGATAGTTCTACTCGTCACACTCCGGTCAATCTATCGTAAGCAAGCAATAGTAACCACACATAAGCAATCACTCAAAATATCAGAAAGATCGAAGAAGACGATTCGAAAAACTTCAAAACTAAGCAAATAACTCTTGCAACATAAAACAATTTCTAACAGTGCCAAAATTATGTGAATTTGGCCTTATCAGAAAGTTTAGGTCAAAAGCTTCGATTTGCAAAAGAATCAACTCAAACGGAGCTACGAAACTCAAGTTATGATCAAACGAAGTTTGAATACAAATCTGGTCTAATTCAAATTTTAAAATTTCAAAAACATGCTTGGGTTGGATTACTTGATAGAGGGGATCATAACGAAGAAGTGGGCGTTGGTTTCGTTGGATTTGGACAAACGAGTAAAAAGTTATGGCTATTTGAAAACTCAGGGCCAAGTTGTTTTACGGAAGAAAAAAATAGCTACGGGCTAGGGTCTAATATATAAATACGTAGACTAATTGATAATCTAATTATTTTATCGTATTAGTCTAAAAATAATAAACTACGGAAGTATAAGAAGAAGAAAAAACAAAGAAAGATACCTTTATAAGGCAGAGAAAAGATGACTTTGGAGAGAAGAGAAAATTTCTAGAAGTCGCGCCGAAGGGGAGAAATATATTTTTCTTAAATGAATCTAGTCAAAAAAAATATTGATTTAACCCGAATCGGATGATTTTTGGAGGCTCTATGGGTCTATATTTATTGGTGGAAAAGAAGCTTAGAGGTCAAAGGCTAGGCAATGTGGGACTAAACGTAGACGAAAATATACGAAACAGAGATGAAAAGAGGTGAGCGGCTCGCATGGGCCTAAAGGCCTTCGGCCGGCCGCGTGCACGCTGCGGCTGCAGTTTTTTTTTTACAAAATTCGGCCTAAGAAAAAAATTAAAAAAATGAAAAGGCTGGCTGGGCTGGCCTATTTAAGAGAGAAAAAAACAATGGGGCGCCAAAAGCTACTATACTGCGCATGTAGGCGATAAATAAATATGGGCCGCACGTATAGTTTTAAAAAAAAATAAAAACAGAAGGAAAACCGAATAACAAAATAAAATAAAAATTTTATATAGGCATATTATAAATCAAAATTTTTAGAAAAAGATTTTCTACGACAAGAACATTTTTCTAGCATTAAATAAAATACACACAAATTCTAATAATTCTAAGAGTGCTCCTGCTCTAATAAGATCCAACAAAATCATTTTAAAAATACCAAAATGAAATCAAATTTATTTCTCTCCAATTTTCTGTTGTAGGGAATCATGTTACCCTATTTTCCATGTATTTTATTTTTGGAGAAAAATGATTTGAATAAAATCCAAATAACTCCAAATTGAAAAATAATTCCAAAAGACTTTGAATTTGATCCTTTGAAACTCCCAACTCATATTTCATATAATTTGAAGAAGTCACTTTATCTCTCGTGAAAATCATTGAGTTGCATAAAGTTTCAGAATTGGAAATATTTTCCAAATGAAATTCAAATATTTTCAACACCCCTTGTCATTTAAATAAATGGAAGATGTCATGTCATCTTCTCTCCAGGGTTTCGTGGTGAAAAGAATTTGAATTCACGGAGATCACGAATGCAAAATGAAAGTTTGGGAAAGTCCTTTTATTCCCTCTCATTTAACTTTCAAAAAGGTTTCGAATTTCACTCAATTTCACACAATCAATCAAACAATCAATCAAATCTATCTATTTATTATAACATTCCAAAATTTAGATTTTTGGGATGTTACAGTGTTTCACGTGTCACAGCTTCGCAAGTGCTTCAAGACTCCTGAGCGCACCATCAGCTTCAAAAAGATTGATCTCCAAGAAGATTTGTCTTATCATGAGCATCCCGTTGCTATTCTTGAAGAAACTGAGTGCAATACTCGCAACAAGTCAATCAAATTCCTAAAAGTGAAGTGGTCACACTATTTCGACCGAGAAGCCACCTGGGAGCGCGAGGATCACCTCCGTTTTGCATATCCGGAGTTCTTTCAGTCCTAGATCTCGGGACGAGATCCTCTGGTAGTGGTGGAGTGTTGTAACACCCCGGATGTAACTTGCCATATTTGTAACTCCGACTCTTGCCATTTTCGGCTTTAAGTTATGAGATTTCCTTCGTGGTTGGGTTTTGTCTTTGTTTTGCATTTTGTTCATGTCATGCATTTCATATCATGTCATCATGTGCATCGCATTTGCATTCGTGTTTGTCTCATGCATCCGAACCTTTTCCCTGTTGTCCATTTCACAATCTGACACTCCCACATGCATCGGCGCACCCCTCTTGTCTCTCTTCGTGAGCGGGAGTTAAATGTTCTCGGAATGGTCCGAGATTTGTCATGTGCCCTTGGTACACCACCGGTAGACCGCCTGTCAAATTTCGTTCCATTTGGAAGCCTGATGCTCCAAAGGTTAACCGGGTGACCGCAAAAGCCCCTTGTGTGTTGCAGCCCAACACCCGTCCAAAACTGCTCAATAACCCATCTAAACCATCTCCATGTCCTCCGTCGTCGGATCACAATCGTGTGGGCGAAAACCACACCTCATTTGGACACTCCAAACTCCTTCTACCTATAAATATGTGCATCCCCTCCAAATTTCTGGGTCCAAACCCTAGCCCCGCTCCTCTCTCCGTGCCGAACACGTCCGGACGGTGCCGGACACGCCCGCCGCTGCGCCCACAGCCAACCGCGTCCCGCCACGTGGCTCCGCCGCCGCTGCCGGCCCGCCAGGCCCGCCGCCGTCGGCCCGCCAGGCCCGCGCAGGGCCCTCCCTGCCCGCGCACCACCGCCGCCGCCCATCCTGCCCGTCCCCGCCGCCTGCGCCGCCCGCCCTCACCCAGTGCCGTCGCCTCACCTCACCCGACGCCTTGCCGCCCAGCGCCGCCCCCTCGTCGACCACGCCCGGATCCGGTGGGATCCCGGCCGGGGAACACCCCGCCGTCCGGATCCAGCTAACCCACGTCGCCGGTGACCTCCCCTTCAAGCTATGGCTGGCGTCCTCCTCATCTCCGGCGACATCTCCGACCAACCTCGGGATCCACGCTAACCCTAGATCTGGGAGGAGGTTGACCCCGAATTTCCCACTGTCTTTTTCTGCAATGATTTATGCCCCTGTTCAATGCATCATATCTCCATGACCGTGGCTCCAAATCTTGCTTATGATATGTCGAAATGTTCACCTCCTTGAGCTCTTCATGTTAGAAGCATTTCCATGCAAGTTACTGCACATTATGATGCCTTTTTCATTGATGCAAGAGTGCTATAAAATGTTAGCTGCTGGTACTTATCAGATCATCATGATTTGTCATTTTGTTCCATTTGATGGGTGCATCATATGAGCATGAGGTCTACATGTGTTTTGAATTACAACATTCCATATTTACAGAGGTGCAAGTCTTGTATTTTTGGGATCAATGTGGTGACTAGCACAAGCATGCAAAGTAGTCTCCATAAAGTTGCTGTTTCCAGGGACTTAGGATTTTGCTGTCTTTTCCCTGCTGTTATTTTGATGCCATGTAAAATTGATGCTATAGTGAGATCCATGCTTATTTTGAGATACTTTAGTAAGGATGTTTTGAACATGTGGTTATTCCCTGTCCATCCATGCCCCTGGTTGAAATTATGGAGTGATCTAGAATGCCATTTTCTTGCTCTAGTTTTGCTATAAAATCTTCCTGGCAGAATGTTAACATGTTAATCAATATTGCCATGGTTGTTGCTAGTGATCCATGCATCCTATTAACTTGCTCTTGCCACGGTTAGCTTCATGAACATGTCATATTTCTGTTGGTATGCTTATCTTGTCATTAAATGCTTTGTGGTGAGTGGCATGAGGTCGCAAAGTTGCCGTCATAAATCTGTTTATGCCATGCTCTGTTTTTCTTCTAAGTCTGAAACTGTTAATAAAACTTGCTATGTTTACATGGGTGCCATCATATGTCCTATTCCTTTTTGGCTCATGTTCAGTAAATGACGTTTGTTCTATGCATTTAGTAGAATCCTCCCATGCCTTTGTTTGGTATGATATGTTCTTCCACATGTTGTTTTCTTGCTCTAAACAATGCTTCCTGATGTTGTTTTTGACATGTTAGTATTTTCACTAAGTCTGTGAACCTGATATCTTTTGCACTTTTGCCATGCTTGTTTGTACCTGTTTTAGTGTGATTTAGCCGTAGCTCAGTGTTCATGTTTTGCCGAGCATATCTTGTACATCACTTCCATATTATTTGTTGATATGTTGGAGTGCAGTAGCTTAGTCTCTTGTTGCATTCTAAGTGCCATCGTGCTGTTAATCACAGTTTTGCATCAACCTTGTTTTGCTTGCCTTTTGCAAACCATGCATCCGTCTCCGGTGATCTTTATATCGATTTCAACCAAAATCATCTCATCTTTCCAGCGGCATACTTGGTTTGCCAAGTTGATGCTTTTTAATTCTTTCCCTTCGGGAGCACGCATATGCATTGCATATCATATCTTGCATATCATGCCATGTATTGCATCATGTTTCTTGTGCATTGCATCGTGATTGATTGTTGTTCCATTGCTTGTGTTCTTGCCTTGGGTTGAGCCGGAAGCCGAGTACGTGAACAAGGAACCTGTTGAGTATGCTAACGAGGATCAAGCTTTCGACAAACTCTGAGAACTTTGCAGGCAAGATGACCATACCCTCGAAATCACTTCTATCTTTGCTTGATAGTTGTTCGCTCTATCTCTATGTCGCGCTACCTACCACTTGATTATCATGCCTCCCATATTTCCATGTCAAGCCTCTAACCCACCTTCCTAGCAAGCCGTACTTAGGTTATGTCACCGCTTTTTCTCAACCCCTCTTATAGAGTTGCTACTTGCAGTTGAAGTTGAAGTTTGTTCCATGTTGGAACATGGATATGTTGGGGTATCATTATTATATCTTATTTACTTTAACACATCTATATACTTAGTAAAGGGTGGAAGGCTCGGCCTTATGCCTGGTGTTTTGTTCCACTCTTGCCGCCCTAGTTTCCATCATACCGATGTTATGTTCCTTGATTTTTGTGTTCCTTACGTGGTTGGGTGTTATCGGAACCCCTTGACAGTTCGCTTTGAATAAAACTCCTCCAGGAAGGCCCAACCTTGGTTTTAACATTTGCCACCTAAGTCTTTTCCCTTGGGTTCCGCGGACTCAAGGGTCATCTTTATTTTAAACCCCCAGGCCAGTGCTTCTCTGAGTGTTGGTCCAAACTGGGTGATGTCCAGCGCCCCCTGGGCAACTAGGGTCTATGCCAACCCGACGTCTGGCCCATCCGGTGTGCCCTAAGAACGAGATACGTGCAACTCCTATCGGGATTTGTCGGCACATCGGGTCGCTTTGCTGGTCTTGTTTTACCATTGTTGAAATGTCTTGTAACCCGGATTCCGAGACTGATTGGGTCTTTCCGGGAGAAGGAATATCCTTCATTGACCGTGAGAACTTGTGATGGGCTAAGTTGGGACACCCCTGCAAGGTATAAACTTTCAAGAGCCATGCCCGCGGTTATGTGGTAGATGGGGATTTGTTAATATCCGGTTGTAGAGAACTTGACACTTAACTTAATTAAAATGAATCAACTGCGTGTGTAGCCGTGATGGTCTCTTTTCGGTGGAGTCCGGGAAGAGAACACGGTCTTGTGCTATGCTTGAACGTAAGTAGCTTCAGTATCACTTCTTGATCACTTCTAGCTTCTCCACGGTGCGATGCTTCTCTTCTCGCTCTTATTTGTGTATGTTAGCCACCATATATGCTTAGTGCTTGCTGCAGCTCCACCTCACTACCTTCTCCTACCCATAAGCTTAAATAATCTTGATCTCACGGGTGTGAAATTGCTGAGTCCTCGTGACTCACGGATACTTCCAAACAAATGCAGGTACCGAGGATTCCCGTGCAGGTGATGCTACCAAACTCAAGTGGGAGTTCGACAAGGATTCGGGCCGTTACTACATCTCGTTTCCTAATGATCAGTAGTGGAGCCCGGTTGGGACGATCGGTTATTTAGCATTTGGGGTTGTCTTCCTTTATGTTGGCCGTAGTTGGTCTTAGAGTGTATTTCGATGATGTATGAATTATTTATGTATAGTGTGAAGTGGCGATTGTAAGCCAACTCTTTATCCCTTTCTATTCAATACATGGGATTGTGTGAAGATTACCCCTCTTGCGACAAAACTACCATGCGGCTATGCCCCTATGTCGTGCCCCGACATGTGGGAGATATAGCCGCATTGTTGGTGTTATACCTAGGATCCTGAACAATAGAGCAAATGTCTGATAGTCTGGTTTCAAAAGCATGAATATCTTGACGACATCGAACAATGTCTTTCCTTCTTTCACAAAGGGTCTCTGTTAGGGAACGGACTTGTGTCTGGAGCGCAGATATAACATTGTTTTGAGCTTGCATATCTTGATCGTGAGGCAGTTTGGACGAGATTGCCTTAACAACCAACCCAGTATTACGCAGGAACGTGCTTTTGGCACTATTAGTGGACAGGTACTGACTCACTGCAGCAAGAGCTGACATTGCGGTTATAGTTGCCTCGCCACCTTCAGAAGGTGGCGGTTCCACCATTTTTTCCATAGCTTGCCGAAAAGTTGAGTTTTTACATTAGTACCAGAACAGAAGATATTGAGGAGGCAGCAAAACCAAACAAAATAGCTTTGGTCTATATACAGAACTTATTCTGGTGAACCCATGTAAAATATTAGTTGTATTTTACTGCAAAGTACATAATAAAACCAGGTTCCAAACATATGACCATGTACCATGGCTAATGTTTTGTCTATTTCTTCACATTGTATTGACAGCTAAAGATAAAGAGACAAAGTTCATAATATGGTAAGCATAATATGACATCATTCATATCACAAAACAACCGAGAATAGACAAATAGGCAATTGTAACGTTGTGTGGGCAGGTCCAGCACGGAACTAGATTACAGGTCAAGATCAAAGGAACATCACTTCTTGCTTTTAAACCTTGTAAGGTGGAATGATATGCTAAGAAAATTGTGTATAAAATTCAAAAGAGTAATAGACATTGGCTGCAAACCATGTAGTTCAAGGCACGAGTCAGAGTAAGTAGTAGTTAAAAGGCAAGAGGATTAATGACTTACAACAGTGGCTTTGACTGGTGTAGTCATGCCCTTCGTCTTGCTGGTGTGACAATCCTTGAAGATTTCCACAGCATTTGGTTCAGGTACTTTTTGGTCCTTGCGGGCTTTTCTATGCATTTGGAACAAGTCAATATAGATCTGATAATATGGTACAGTGAAAAGAGTGAAACAGCAGCTAATTACAAGAGCCTCGCAGTGTGCAATATAGCTACAAGATCATGTCGTCTGTTGGAATTTCATGTTCGTATGGTTGGCCTTGTTCTTTGAATAGTTCACCTACAAGAAGATAGATTTGTGTGGCACATGCGTAAATAGGACTTCAACATGTGATCTGATCACATATATATAATGTACCTGATACTTCGGATCAGACCAGTGTTTAACGAGGCCTCTCCAGTCTTCATCCGATATATTTTCTGATAGAGGCAAAGGTGTCCCGATGTTTCGATGAGATGGTGGCTATCATTTCTGTGGGAGTCGACCTTGACGATCCGACTACGAACGTGCGAGACGTCGCGCCTTAGCAATCGCTAAACCAACTTCTGAGGGGTTATTGACCACGCCGGAGCATGATCAACCTGACCACGAGGGCCTGTTTCCTGCGAGCAAACGAAGAACAAGCAAGAAACTGAGATTGCAATCTGGATATTGCGAATATAAGATGAAAGTTTTATTGATCAAGGTGGGGTTCTGTGACGTCTTGGTCTGGTCGTTGGACACAAACGAAGTACGCGAAGTTGCAGCTATGGCGAACTTTTAATCTAAACAAAACCCAAGGTCTAAACGACGCCCTAAGGGCTGTATATATGGAGGAAGAGAGGGGAATTTCGTGGCCCTTGAGGGTGGGGTCCGAAACCAACCCTAACTCTTGTTTCCCCACACATACGGACTCTAAAAATAGCCTATACTTAAGTATTTCGCAATTACATGGGCCTGGCCCATTAATAAGGTGACGTAGCACCTAGAATAGCCTATGGACGAATATTATGAAGTGGCATCTTGTATATTTCGTCCATGGCTTCATGCACTCCTGATGGCGGCTTCAAAGTCCTGAAATCATCACTTGTAACTCTGTTCTTGATCCCCTTGCGCATGCCATCAACTTCATGCGTGTTCTTGCTCCAATGTTCATCCTTCTCCAAGCTAGGCCCTTCATTTGAAAGCAAAACAAATGTATCCAATTTAGGCAGCATCATAATCTCATGAACATTAGAATCATTACCAAGAAACGAAAGTACCTGGTAATTTAATTGGCGTGCGCAAGCTCTAGTAATTGGTCCAGTATATGTAACAGTAGGGGCTGTGGGTGTAACAATGGTATTGATGTCCTCATCATCCTCCCCTTCTTGAAATGAAGTCGTCCTCGACGGAAGCTCATCTTCCTCACCCAAATAAGGCTTCAAATCTGCAATATTAAAAGTGGGACTAACCCCAAAATCTGTAGGTAGCTCAAGTTTATATGCATTATCATTTATTTTCTCTAAAACCTTAAAAGGACCATCAGCACGTGGCATTAGCTTTGATTTGCGCAGATTAGGAAATCTATCTTTACGCAAATGTAACCAAACAAGATCTCCAGGTGCAAACACAACATGTTTTCTACCCTTATCTCCAGCAAGTTTATATTTAGCATTCATACGCTCAATGTTTTCCTTAGTTAACTCATGCATTTTTAAAATCAATTCAGAACGTTCTTTAGCATCAAAATTAACCTTCTCCGAAGATGGAAGAGGCAACAAATCAATAGGTGCACGAGGTAGGAAACCATACACAATTTCAAAAGGGCACATCTTAGTAGTAGAATGCAATGAACGATTATAAGCAAATTCAATATGAGGCAAGCATTCTTCCCACATTTTCTTGTTATTCTTCAAAACAGCCCTAAGCATAGTAGACAATGTTCTATTGACTACTTTCAGTTTGTCCATCAGTTTGGGGGTGACAAGTAGTACTAAAAAGCAGCTTAGTCCCCAACTTAGCCCATAAACATCTCCAAAAGTGGCTAAGAAATTTAGTATCACGATCTGAAACAATAGTATTTGGCACACCATGTAAGCGAATAATTTCACGAAAGAACAAATCAGCAACATTAACAGCATCATCGCTTTTATGACATGGTATAAAGTGTGCCATTTTCGAGAGCCTATCCACGACAACAAATATGCTATCCCTCCCCTTCTTTGTTCGAGGTAAACCTAAAACAAAGTCCATAGATATATCCTCCCAAGGAACACTAGGTACAGGCAAAGGCATATATAAACCATGAGGATTGAGTCGTGACTTAGCTCTTTGACATGTAGTGCAGCGAGCAACAAAACGCTCAACATCCCGTCTCATCTTTGGCCAAAAGAAATGTGTAGCAAGTATATCCTCCGTCTTCTTGACGCCAGAGTGTCCCATTAATCCTCCTCCATGCGCCTCCTGCAACAACAAAAGACGAACGGAGCTAGCTGGAATGCATAGCTTGTTAGCACGAAACACAAATCCATCGTTAAGAACGAACTTGTTCCAAGTTCTCCCTTCCTTACAATTCTGCAATACATCTTTAAATTCAGCATCATGAACATATTGATCTTTGATGGTCTCCAAACCAAATATTTTAAAGTCAAGTTGTGAAAGCATAGTATAACGACGAGACAAGGCATCAGCAATAACATTTTCTTTACCCTTCTTGTGTTTAATGACATAAGGGAAAGTCTCAATGAATTCAACCCATTTAGCATGTCTACGGTTCAGTTTTGCTTGACTTTTAATGTGTTTCAAAGATTCATGATCAGAATGTATAACAAATTCCTTGGGCCATAAATAATGTTGCCATGTTTCTAAGGTCCGAACAAGAGCATATAATTCTTTATCATAAGTAGAATAGTTCAGACTAGGCCCACTCAATTTTTCAGAAAAGTATGCAACAGGTTTTCCATCTTGTAATAAAACACCTCCTAATCCAATTCCACTAGCATCACATTCAAGCTCAAAAGTCTTATTGAAATTAGGAAGTTGGAGTAAAGGAGCATGTGTCAACTTATCTTTCAATACCGTGAAGGCTTCTTCCTGTGCGGTACCCCAAACAAAAGGCACATCCTTCTTTGTAAGCTCGTTGAGAGGTGCAGCAATGGTGCTGAAATCTCTCACAAAACGCCTATAGAAACCAGCGAGGCCAAGGAAACTCCTCACTTGTGTGACCGTTTTGGGCTGCGGCCAGCTCTCAATAGCTTCAATCTTGGCTTTATCAACTTCAATTCCCTGTGGAGTAACAACATAGCCAAGAAAAGATACTCGGTCGGTGCAAAAGGTGCACTTTCCAAGGTTTCCAAACAAACGTGCATCACGTAAAGCAATAAAAACAGCACGTAAATGTTCCAAATGTTCCTCCAAAGATTTGCTATAAATCAATATGTCATCAAAGTAAACTACCACAAATCGTCCAATGAAAGCACGTAAAACTTCGTTCATTAACCTCATGAAAGTACTAGGTGCATTAGTTAACCCAAAAGGCATGACTAACCACTCATATAATCCAAACTTAGTTTTAAATGTTGTTTTCCATTCATCTCCCAATTTCATACGAATTTGATGGTATCCACTACGCAAATCAACTTTGGAGAATATTGTAGAGCCACACAATTCATCAAGCATATCATCTAACCTAGGAATAGGATGACGATAATGAATAGTAATATTATTAATGCCTCTACAATCAACGCACATATGCGACGTACCATCCTTTTTTGGCACTAAAATGATAGGAACATCACAAGGACTAAGGGATTCGCGTATATAACCTTTGTCGAGCAGGTCTTGTACTTGACGCATAATCTCCTTCGTCTCCTCTGGATTGGTACGGTATGGTGCACGGTTGGGTAGCGAAGCACCGGGAATTAAGTCAATTTGATGCTCAATCCCTCGAATAGGTGGTAATCCCGGTGGCACGTCTTGTGGAAAGACGTCAGCGAACTCCTGCAAAATGTTAGTGACAGCAGGGGGCAAAGAGGAAGGCACGTCCTCGAATGAAAATAATGCCTCTTTGCACATAAAAGCATAGCAAACAGATTTGCTAAAATCTAGCTCATCAATATCAGATTTGGTGGCAAGTAAACATGCACTTTTCAATTTAATTTCAGAAACAACAGTAGATGGTTTATTATTAGGCTTCATTTGGTGCTCAAATTCTTTTGCCACAATCTGATTTTCACTCTTATTTGTCTCCTGTTTTGCTTTATTAGCTCTATTAATATCATCCTTCAAAATGGAATCAGGAGTCATAGGAAGCAAAGTAATATTTTTATCGTTATGAACAAGAGTATACTAATTGTTTCTACCATGGTGTACAGAATTTTTATCAAATTGCCATGGTCTACCAAGTAATAAGGAACATGCTTGCATAGGTACCACATCACAATCAACATAATCAGCATATGTAGAGATACTAAAATGCACACGAACAGTACGTGCTACCTTAACCTTGCCGCTGTTGTTGAACCATTGGATGTAGTAAGGATGTGGATGTGGTCTTGTGGTGAGAGATAGCTTCTCCACCATCTCCATGCTAGCCAAGTTATTGCAGCTCCCTCCATTTATGATCACGCGAACAGAACGTTCCTTCACAACTCCCTTTGTATGGAACAAATTATGCCTCTGATTTTGCTCAGCTTGTGTAACCTGCACACTCAAAACACGTTGAGCAACTAAACATTCATACCTGTCAGCATCTTCAGGAGCCATGTATTGCGTCTCATGATCAAAATCGTCTCCACCGTGTTCGTCACATGTAATAAGAGCCAAAGTCTCCTCATCATAGTCACTAGCGGACTCATACCCACCATCCTCAGTAACAATCATCACACGCTTAGATGGGCATTCTCTCGCATAATGACCTCCACCCTTGCAACGTCGACAAATAATATCATGTGTTTGCCCTGTTGATGCCATGGATGAAGAAGAGCTCTTTGCAGGCCCAGAAGGTGTGCTCTTGGCAGATAGTGGTGATTGTGCCTGCTTTATTGTATCACGGTTGGAGGTGGTAGCCGACAGAGGCGCCGGTGTAGCAGAACGTGTGGAAGTAGATGATGCATGTGGTGTCCATGATGAAGGTCGACCTGCAGAAAAGTTAGTCCGCGCCAATGCCTGTCGATCCTGCACTTCACGTTCAGCTTTACAAGCAAGATGGAATAAACGAGTGATATTAGTATACTCCTTATACTCTAGAATCGTCTGAATCTCTCTATTTAATCCACCCATAAAATGTGCAAGCATAGCTTCATTCTCCTCAACAATACCACATCTAATCATGCCAGTTTGTAATTCCTGATAATATTCTTCTACAGAATTTTTCCCCTGTCTTAAGCGCTGCAATTTTTGAAGTAATTCACGTTGATAATATGGTGGAACCCAACGAGTACGCATAGCAGTTTTCAAAGCAGCCCAAGTAGCCGGAATAGGATATAATCTACAATGCTCAGACCACCAAACACATGCAAAACTAGTGAAAGCACAAACAGCAACAGGAACACGTCTCTCCTCGGGATATTGTAAACATGTAAATCGTTGTTCAGTTTCTAACTCCCAAGTAAGATATATATCAGGAACATATCTATAAGGGAAAAGCACACTCTGGAACTTTTTTTTTCGCTCTTTTTTTTGCGCTCCTTTTTTTTGCGCTCCTCTTTTTTTTTGCGAAAAATCACTATAATGGCAAG
Source organism: Triticum urartu (assembly GCF_003073215.2). Classification (NCBI taxonomy): domain Eukaryota; kingdom Viridiplantae; phylum Streptophyta; class Magnoliopsida; order Poales; family Poaceae; genus Triticum; species Triticum urartu. The sequence goes on along the minus strand of NC_053024.1, from coordinate 344,274,200 downwards.
TGTCTCAAAACTCTTCCCTCGTCAAACTGATAGGATGGGCACGAAATTTTTTTTTTGCACTTTTGTTTTTTTGGAAATCAGGGCAGCGACGATGAAAAAGTGCGACAAAAAATCACTATGATGGCACGTGGCTCAAAAGACTCAGAAAAGCCTAAAAATAGGATAGGGAAAAAAAATTTTGCCCGTGAAAATTTTGGCCTAAAAACTGCCCAGGGGTCTCCAGAACAAACCTATGCAGGCAAGGAAACACGAATCGGAATTTAGATTGATCTCAAGAACAAACCTAATATGAGAAGAACTCGGATTGGTGGTGGATATATGGTTGTGGTATATGGCAGCGGTGGTGGTATATGGTAGCGGTGGTGGTATATGGATACAAATTGGTGGTGGTATATGGATACAGATTGGTGGTGGTATATGGATATGAATTGATAGTGGTATATGGATATGGATTCAGAGCGGTGGCGGATAAGCAAAAGTGGTAGATGGGCGATGATGATGGTGCGGTGGCGGCGTGACAACTTATGACCAGAACTCGAAACTCTAAAAGACTAGACTCTAAGACCAGCAACTTGACACGACGATGCAACCGCAAATTCAACAAAGCAAAAACCCTAAAAAGATTATGCAAAGGCTCAGATTGGTTCGGATATGATGAACTAACCCTAATTTTTTTTGTGTGGCTTTTTCGTGGACTGTAGGTATGCAGAACAGACTCGATCTAATCTACGAAAAACTATAAAATCTCACCGAGCAACCTGGAAATCTGATACCACTTGATAGAGGCTAAGGTGTCCCGATGTTTCGATGAGATGGTGGCTATCGTTTTCTGTGGGAGTTGACCTTGACGATCCGACTACGAACGTGCGAGACGTCGCGCCTTAGCAATTGCTAAACCAACTTCCGAGGGTTATTGACCACGCCGGAGCACGATCAACCTGACCACGAGGGTCTGTTTCCTGCGAGCAAACGAAGAACAAGCAAGAAACTGAGATTGCAATCTGGATATCGCGAATATAAGATGAAAGCTTTATTGATCAAGGTGGGGTTCTGTGACGTCTTGGTCTGGTCGTTGGACACAAACGAAGTACGCGAAGTTGCAGCTATGGCGAACTTTTAATCTAAACAAAACCCAAAGTCTAAACGATGCCCTAAGGGCTGTATATATGGAGGAAGAGGGGGGAATTTCGTGGCCCTTGGGGGTGGGGTCCGAAACCAACCCTAACTCTTGTTTCCCCACACATACGGACTCTAAAAATAGCCTATACTTAAGTATTTCGAAATTACATGGGCCTGGCCCATTAATAAGGTGACGCAGCACCTAGAATAGCCTATGGACGAATATTATGAAGTGGCATCTTGTATATTTCGTCCAAGGCTTCATGCACTCCTTATGGCGGCTTCAAAGTCCTGAAATCATCAC